>NC_091123.1:180727224-180762224 GCF_040183065.1 Periplaneta americana
ACTGAAGAATGTCGCTTGATAATTGGTACAATAGATCGATCCTCTCTTTTCTGCCTTCTCTGATAATGGAGCAAATGTGTAACTGCGAAACGTCCGAAAACCAGTGGCGTAGCGTCAATGTAAGCTAAAAAGCTTAGCGTCCCCAGTTAATAATAATAATCATAATAAACCTGCATTTTATGGAGAAAATTATTTATTAATTTTAATAGAATTTATATTTACACGTTAAATATTGTGATGCGGCAGTTCAGGATGATTTGTGATGCAGCAGTAAACAAGAAGCCTGCACACAGTAGCTTCCAAGCAGACTGGTTTCTTCTGTGTAACCCACCCCGCAGATTTTCCATCCCTTTCTAGCTAAACTACCCTAGTCGCAAGGCTCGCAAGAAGCTAGCTTTAACATTTAAAATAATTAGTTTCCGAGTTATCCCTTTTCGTCAGTTGTTTTTAGTTGAAGTGTTAGTGTGCATTGTGGCTTATATAATAAATAATGAGCGAAATAACAGCTCCTGACACTAATTTACTTGAATTTTTTAGGACAGTTGAAGACATTATTACAAAAACAACCCTTGTCAAAATTGGTATTTTTCAGGAGAACAATAAAAACAAATAGAACAACACATGTCAATTGTTTCCGTACAACTGGTGTTTATCCTTGTTACTTTTGCACCTGACATGAGTCGTTTTTGGAGGCCATAAACATTTGAAATAGTAGCAAATGTGTCCTTGTTACTTTTGCACCTGACATGAGTCGTTTTTGGAGGCCATAAACATTTGAAATAGTAGCAAATGTGTCCTTACGTCAATTTCATCAAAAATGACTAGAGCTTTTTTTCTAATAATGTCTTCAATTGTATTATCAAGACTGGCTTACGAACAAAAGTGTGATTTAAAAAACAAATGACCGACTCCCTTGATGTCAATGAAGGACACAACCAAAAGACAGACGCATACTTACGTAATGATACTAATATTGTGATTTCTCTAAGTGTGACAGGGAGTGAGCTAATGTTATACGTATACGTGTCTATTTGTTAGAGATATGTGTAAACCGTGAAATCATATTTTATTACGTATCATCTGAGGTCATGCCTTATTGGTGTTACTTACAATGTTCCAACCAATCTTCGACTGCTGACTTGAAATTAACTACTATTTATTTTAAGACTGTATTTATGTAATACGTTTTCTCACATTGCATGAAAGACAACTTGAGTTAGCTTCCCCTGCTGAAAATTTCATGCTACGCCACTGCCAAAAACCTTGTACCACATTGATAACCGAAAAAGTACCACATCACACTGAAAACAGCGAACTTCAGCCTGATAACTGACTCCAGACACTGTTATTCGAACAAGTAAGAATAAATTACCACATCGCAATTCTTATAATAGTAGGCAGGATCTATAACTACATAGTTGAATAGGCAGATATAATAAGATCGAATGTAAACGTGGACTTACACTACATTAATGCATTCATCATTTCACACAAAGGAGCCTTACGTGTATAGGACCCACCGCACACTGTTGCAAGAATAGTTGCCTCTCTCTCAGGCGGTTATTTAAAAATGATTTAAAACAGTGTAGTTCCAATTGAATGATTTTCAATAGATCCACAATGTTATACTAAGGGTATCTCAATTTCATAATTTAATTCTTCTAAAATTACTATTTTAACTCTCCTTTCGTAGCAAACTAGATTCGATTATAGCAGATTTTTTTTATGAAAACTTTGATGAAAAGCTTATTACTGTAAATTTAAAAGTCATGTTGAGTTCAGATAAGTTTGTGAAATAATATCATATAAATAGTTTTTTATTTTTCAGTCAATCACTTATCATGTTAAGATATCAGAAATGGATTCTGTTACATCAAAATACAATGTTAAAAAAAGTCACGAATATTTTCGACTTACTTTCAAGTCATCTTCAGGTGATGGTTTTCTGACATACAAATATTTGAACTAGGTGAAAATATTTAAACACGTTTATAAAACGCTAGTAAAGGTTTTCTGAAAACCTCCACTGTACATCTTTAATATAATGTCTCTCACCACGGCGAATAGAACGAGATTTTCTTTTACATCCACTTCACACAGTCTTCCAATACATTGAACGTCATAAAGAACAAGCCTAGTCTTCAGTTTTATACAGAAGAATTTTTAAACGATTTTAATTTCATAATTCAGGCATACTGCATGCCTCTCAATATATCGTATTATAATAATGTTCATTGGAAGGCTTTCTATCTGCATGTCAATTTTAATTTTAAGACTTTGTACGCCATTCAACCATTTTATGTAAAGCATGTATGGTCAGACTATTTACTAGTGTTTTATAAATGTATTTAAATATTTTCACCTAGTTCAAATATTTGTTTGTCAGAAAACCATTACCTGAAGATGACTTGAAATTAAGTCGAAAATATTCGTGACTTTTTTTAACATTGTATTTCGATGTAACAGAATCCATTTCTGCCATCTTAACATGATAAGTGATTGACTGAAAAATAAAAAACTATTTATATGATATTATTACTGTAGTTTTAACTGAGGTTAATATTTGACAAAGTTTTTCTCAGTTTTACTACTGTGTGACCTAGATTACTTTTGCAGAATATTTAACATTTTTTTCGTTTCTGATTTTTGCTGCTACCTAGCCTCTAGGTATCTCTGGTTATAGTTCCGGTTTGATTTCTTATAAAGTGTGAGTTATGTGGATGAAACAATTTTTTTGGTATTATTTTATGTTTTCTAACACGAAACCAAATTGTATTTGTAACTACCAATCAAGTAAGGTGTGTTCCCTATTATCTGGTGAGTAAATCCATATGTTAATTTCCATTATTTATACTAACCTCTAGTTTAGGCAGCCACATTTGTTTGAACGTGCACGCTCTTGTACCTTGGAAGACGAAACATCTTGTACCAAGGAACATGTTCCACTGTAATGATGCTATCGGTTTTTTTGTTTTCTTTTATTTTAAGATCCTGCCAATAAGTAAGTCTGAAGTTAAGAGGATCCCAATTGTTCCGGAAGCCTTGTAGAAAGCTATTGAAGCAGTTATGGCTCCTCCAGGAATAAAATCTCAATCAGAGAAGCTTGCAAATGATGGAAAATACATTTTTTTTTAATGATTGTGTTTATAGCTATATTTTCACCTATATTATCTGTGTTCCAATATTCCAAGGTAAACGAACCTGTTGTACCATGGAATACTTTACATTTCCCTTCATTCTATTTTCTTCATCCTGAACAGCTCTGTTAAAGAGGAAAATGCCTGTAGGAAGTTGTAAAGGAATTTTCAGTAATTTATTTCAACGTCTTTTTAACTTAAAAATTTCATTTCGCAAAATTAAAAAAGAAATAAAATATGAAATGTAATTCAACAGTCACCCCTATAATCAATTTTATAAAAATTAACATTGAACATAATGTTTCAAAAACACTTATTTTAAAATCAACTTTATAATATGTAGACTTACTTACTTACTGGCATTTAAGGAACCACCGCCCTCACATAAGCCCGCCATTGGTCCCTATCCTGAGCAAGATTAATCCATTCTCCATCATCATATCCCACCTCCCTCAAATCCATTTTAATATTATATTCCCATCTACGTCTCGGCCTCCCTAGAGGTCTTTTTCCTTCCGGCCTCTCAACTAACACTCTATATGCATTTCTGGATTCACCCATACGTGCTACATGCCCTGCCCATCTCAAACGTCTGGATTTAATGTTCCTAATTATGTCAGGTGAAGAATACAATGCGTGCAGTTCTGTGTTGTGTAACTTTCTTCATTCTCCTGTAACGTCATCCATCTTAGCCCCAAATATTTTCCTAAGCACCTTATTCTCAAACACCCTTAACCTATGTTCCTCTCTCAAAGTGACAGTCCAAGTTTCACAACCATAAAGAACAACCGGTATTATAACTGTTTTATAAATTCTAACTTTCAGATTTTTTGACAGCAGACTGGATGATAAAAGCTTCTCAACCGAATAATAACAGGCATTTCCCATATTTATTCTGTGTTTAATTTCCTCCCGAGTATCATTTATACTTAATAGGAAGTTGTAAAAGAATTTTCAATGATTCATTTCAACATCTTTTTAACTTAAAAATTTCATTTCGCAAAATTAAAAAAGAAATAAAATGTTACAAGTAATTCAACAGTCTCCCCTACAATCAATCTTATAAAAATTAACATTGACCATAATGTTTCAGAAACATTCATTTCAAAATCAACTTTATAATATGTAGACTAACTTTTTTCTCAATTCAAATTTTCTGTAATCTTCCACCCAACACAATTGCGGTAAGACTTGTCACGAAAATTGAACACGACAAAATTATTATCCTCTCCAAAACAAATTACATTATTGTGCCATTGAATCAAACTAATAAAGTTGCAGAAGGCCTACTATTTATTATGCAGTATCTTTTTTATCTTTTGTTAATTGACGAAACTGAATAACTTCACATACTTAAATAACACACAACTGCATTTACATTCCAAGCAGAACTCACGATGTTCCAAAGAGTGGTAGTATTGAAATATTCATGTATCCGTGTCATAGTTCAGGTTTTCCTTTAGTGTTTTGCAGCTTGTATTCTCCTCTCCTCTACTTCAAAGGAACCAGCTGTGCCTTTGTCAAATAACGGTATTCCATCAAAAGTTCAGGGTTCGAATCTCTCAAAATAACTCTTATTCACATCGTAATACACGTAAGATTCGATTGTTATGAAATCGATTCCCGTTACTCGGGTTTTCTATTTCCGCGTTATTGTATATCCGCAGTTACCTCAAAATCGTTTTACTTCAGGTCAAGCTGCTTAATAGAAGCTTAACTCTCTTCACACTCCAAGTTTTTATGAAACACTGTAATGAAATCCTTCGTTGAGGTTCAACTGGTAGAGTTCAGCAGCTCTCCGTCGATTCCCAGTAGTAGAACATGGAGACTTTATATTTTTATTGCTATTATTTCATATTATTCATTCAGTAAAGTTCGTGTATGTTAGTGAAATATCACTTTTCTACTGGTTTAAATACCTAGATACTCTTAATTTAAGTCGTTGTGTTTAAATTATAACAGATATTGGATTTGAATAACTTTTACAGTCTAAAATACGAGTATTGTACAAAACAAATGATGCCAGTTATCTTGAAATTCCTGAGCGGGAACAGAGGGGCAGAGGGAAGGAAGCGCGTAACGTGGATGGAGCCAACTGAGCTGTTTGCGCATGCTCTGCATCATAATCTCTTGTCAATAAACATAGAACTATTTCCTTCACTGCGTACCAGTAGTGTTAACATGGAGCAGCTACCACAGGGTAGTAATTATGGTGAAATCACACCACCGCGGAGAAAAAGTAACGCTGTTATCCACAGCGGAGAAAGAGAAAGTATCGCAAATATAATTAAGCGTTGCGAGGAGAAAAAATTAAACAAATGTTTGCTGGAACCTCTTTATAAGGAATATGAAAGAGCGGCTAAATACTCTGGCAAAAGTATTAGTTCCGTGAAGAGAATTAAGAATAATATTGAATTACAACCGAATGAACCTCACACTACTCGGGAAAGAATAGGTATGTAATGTTTAGAAATAATTGCTATAATAGTTATATACAATAGTGTGTGTACTCTGAGCGACATAATGAATTACTATTGTAAGTTATTATTTTTTTATAGTTCTGCAAAACATATTATTTCATTCCACAATTAGGACTTACGTAAAGTTGAAGTGGACAACTTCGATCAACTTGTCATTCGGAATACAATCGAAGAATTCTATCGTGTTCAGAAAGTAGTACCTACAATTAAGAAGATAATTCGGAATGGATGATGCCATCGACGAAATAATTAATTTTGGACCAAGCCATGATGGCAGCAATGATAGGGATATGGATTGTGTATAATTGCAAATTAATGTAAATTCAAATAATAAGCCTGTAAAATATTGTTATCAGAATATGTACATATCAGCTGTAGGTGTAAGTCATGCAGGCCTATATAATGTATAGAAGTAGCTGTAGTAACTCCGCCATTGCCGGTCCCCAGCCCGGATGAGAGAGGAGTGTACACACGATTATATTTAAATATTTACTCATTACAGGTTAATTAAAACCTGCTACGAAACCATGTTCTCCTCTCAAAACCGGAGTGTCGTGAGATGATGATGTATGTAATGAACCAAGTTCTTTTACAGTAGAGAGCCGTAAGGTAAAAGAACCAACGTTTTCTGAAAACAGTCACGTTACCCGAGGGAGGGGCATCCTTGCCGTGCCGTTACGTTGATGAGTACATGGCGTACCGAGCAGTTCGAAAGAGAGACTTGGGATGTAAGGTTCAAGATAATTTGCAATAACAGTACTATAGGTATCCTACGAGCAAAACTCAGCTCGGACTCCTCGCGGCGCGCATGCTATAACCCTCTCACTCCCCTGCAGTAGGCGTATGGGCATGCTGGGAACCGGAGCATACGTCATCTGCGCTGAGACAGGTTTCCTGGTTGGATGCCTATATAATAAAATTTCTACATTTTTTTTTTAATTTCCAAAAACATTGGTTTTCAACTTAAGCTGTTACTGAACACAGCGCCCCAGTAATTGTATTTGTGAGGCATCGAATCGGTTGTTCGCCGTTGTGGATGTTCCTCGTTGTTTGTCCTAAGATTGTTCCGCGCAGTCGGGTGCCGTGAGTTTGAAGCTGAACTCTAGAATATTATGACGATGGTAAAGACGATAACAATAATGGCCATGACGTTATCAATGGAAGATCATGTCTAGATCCATTATTTAGTATCAAACTATTGTTAGAAAAAAGAAGAGAATTTAATTTAGAAACCCATATACCTTTTATTGATTTTGTGAAAGCTTTTGATAAAGTCCGAAGAGACCTTTTATTCGACATATTACAAGATAAAAATATTCCAAATTTGCTATTACAAAATATAACAGAAATCTACACAGACAACAAAATAAGTGTCAAAATAAATAACTGTATATCCGAAAGAAAATTAGTTAATAATGGAGTTCGACAAGGTTGTCCACTATCACCAACTTTATTTAATATTTATATAAATGAAATTATTTTAAAATGGAACCAAATCTACACATCAGGAATCAAAATAACCAGTGCTCTAACATTAAATACCTTACTCTATGCCGATGATCAAGTCATAATTTCCAATTCAGAGGATAATTTACAAAGAGGATTATATACATTAAATAAAATATTAAAAGATTTTGGGGTTGAAATTTCAGCACAAAAATCAAAAGTAATCATTTTTAGGACAAGACCCAGTCAGAAGTAAGATAATACACAATAACCAATACCTCAAACAACTACAAAATTTCAATTATCTGGGTTGTGAAATATGTTATCAAAATTTAAAAGATGTGAACAAGAAAATTACCAAATTTACACAAATTCTAGGAATAATAAACAATACATTAAAAGCTAAATTAGTACAAAAATTTACAAGAATAAAAATATATAATACACTAGCATTACCCTCCCTTTTATACGGAGGCGAGATTTGGACATTAAAGAAAAAGACATGAACAGAATCAAAGCAACGGAAATGAAATTTTTCAGGACAGCAGGATATACTGTTTTAGACCGAAAAAGGAATGGAGAAATTTATAACAATTAGAAGTAGAGTCAGCAGAAGAAAAAATCAATAGATACAAATTAAAATGGCTAGATCATGACAAGAATGGAAAATTCAAGAATCCCAAAAATTATGATGCAGTATAAACCTAGAGGACATCGTCGACCAGGAAGACCTTTAAGAAGACTGCTATATGGGGCCGAAACAGGTCTACAGAGGCCTAATTCGTGAAGGATGATGATGATGATGATGATGATGATGATGATGATGACAACAGCGTCAGAGACCCTGGTGAAGGCAATGAGAACTATCGTACGTTCAGAGCAATAATGACGATAACGAAGTAAGTAGTCGCCAGAAACGACGCATATACCTTACCAGTTACGAGATGGCGGCGTCGGCAGAAGAGTGGAGGAGGACGAGCTCAGTGCCAATTGAAAGAAATGAAGGATCGGCAACGGCCAAGTCGTGACCCGGCCGGCACAGCTGTGCGGCACATCGGGACAATAAACTGCAATCTGCCCGTGCAAAAGAATTCGTAAGCAAAAGGACCGCGACTGCAGGAGACCCTGGCTGACCTTCCGTCACAGCCAGTTGTACGCGCAACAATGCCGGGCCATTACGAGTCACCAACAATAACAACAGAGCATCAGCGAGCTATCTCCTGGACGGTCACGATAAATGAGCTTGATACACAAACGGCGCGGCGGGACCTCGGGCTTGCGGTAATGCAGCGCTCTGAAACACCGACCACCTTGTGCTTATTTATCGCTTCATTTTGTAGCGCTTTCAAGCTGCCGACCTTATTCAACGCAGCGCGGTATGACAACAATGGAATAATTTTGGTTCAATGTATCAAGAAGTTCCTGGTGTTTTCTAAGAAAACCTGTCCCAAAGTCATGAACTGCAGGGGTTCGAACATTATTCCATTTTCTAATGCCTGTTCCTATCTGTTAAGAAGATCTTGTTTTATCTTGATTTCGTCAATAAAACTGCTTTCATTACACAAGGACTATCAAAATATATCAATAACAAAATCGTTTCCATAGTAACCATAATCATAGTAGGTTTTTTTTTATGCTCGACCATGCCGAAATGTCCTAATTATACACCTTGTAGCAGCCCTTTAATGCATGTCATTAAAGTACATCTACTCATTAAAGTACAGGTTTTCAGCCAATGATAACTCAGCTTACATGTGTTCAGCCAATGACAAGTCAGCTTTGTACCGTTATAAAACCGCAAGTATCGATTATTCTCGGATATGCAATAGAAAGAGAATTAGCGAAAAGTCACGGAGACTGGAAATCCAATACTGTCGCAGAAGGTTATGTTCTGTTACCATAATAATTAGCGTTAATTGTAAATAATATTCAAATAAATTCAATTTGTCATCTCGTTTTTCAATGTCGAATTCAATAAAAAAGGTTATAATATTATAATATTATCAAGTTTAACGGGATTACATCAAGGTCAATGACATTATTGTTCCTCGGAAAAAATCAATACTTTCGCGTCTGCGCAGATCTCACAATTCACGGCCTAGAACAAGGTCACTTCCGATCTTGTCGGATAGAAATAAAATGTATACATCTGAATACCGGTAATTTCAAGTTAGAAATATGGTCGAGCATAAAAAGTCGTATGAAACTCGCCTATAATGGTAATTAAGAAGCTCGTATGAAAATTATGAAACTCACTTGCGCTCGTTTCATAAATATCCATACTCGCTTCTTAATTACTATCATTATAGGCTCGTTGCATAATGTACTATTAGTAGGTTATTTTACGATGCTTTATCAATAGCTTAGGTTATTTAGCGTCTGAATGAGACCAACATTAAATAAATGTAACAGGTCTCTCGAAATATCTAAGAAAGAAAATAAATTTAAATGGAGGCATAAATGCTGAAATACGGCTAAGCTGCTCATTATGAATTCCCGGCATTCCCCACCTCGTTTTGTGAAATCGCGTAGCTGCGGGCACAACCCAATGCGCGCATATCGAACTTATAGCCGTGTGTCATTCTTGCTGTGAAGCCACTGGGGATCTCTTCGAAGGACACAAACAACAAATTATTCCCCTCAAGAGAGAAACATACACATGAAGCTCGCAGAATGGGCCGAGATAAAACGAGCTTAGTCAACAGCGGTTACACCACGAGAAGTCACTGAACTCTCACGGGAAGGAGTTTTCGGCAGTCCTCTTTCCTCCCCCAGAGGTACGTTTGGGAAAAAGAATTACTGAAATAAAAATAAAAGAGCCACGCATGTCTTTCATAACGCGCCTATGTATGCTCATTGCTACGGCAACAGCGGCCTTGCGCTTATTATTCGAGAATAAAAAAAAAAAAAAAAACTTGATTTACAATGTTGGAATGTTGGTATTAACCTGTAAGCGAGCTGTGGCATTGCGATTTGAGTTACGTTCTCGAGTCCTCGAATACCTTCTATTAAATTTACTCAAATCCTCGTGAAAAATCCGTATTTTATACTTCGTCCAGCAAATTCCTTGTTATTTATGTCCTTTGGTCACTCAGACGAAAAACGCTGTACCAAGAGAACAGATAGAGACTTACTTACTTACTTACAAATGGCTTTTAAGGAACCCGAAGGTTCATTGCCGCCCTCACATAAGCCCGCCATCGGTGCCTATCCTGTGCAAGATTAATCCAGTCTCTCTCATCACACCCCACCTCCCTCAAATCTATTTTAATATTATCCTCCCATCTACGTCTCGGCCTCCCTAAAGGTCTTTTTCCGTCCGGTCTACCAACTAACAGTCTATATGCATTTCTGGATTCGCCCATACGTGCTACATGCCCTGCCCATCTCAAACGTCTGGATTTTAAGTTCCTAATTATGTTAGGTGAAGAATACAATGCGTGCAGTTCTGTGTTGTGTAACTTTCTCCATTCTCCTGCAGAGGCGGCTCCTCAGGGCAGGCAGGGTAGGCTAAGCCTACCTCAACACATTTAGAAAAACCTAAAAGTGGATATTTATTAACTACCCCAACACATTTGGAAAACCTTATATAATTATATACTCTTGTCTAGGTGCTTAGAAATTCTTCAATTAACTATGAATGGGATTTTTTGAGGGTTAGTTGGACGTTGCTTACTACTGGCAGTTCGATTTATGCGACAAGAATAAACTGGACAGATCACGATGCGTCAGAAGGTAGGCAGAAGCGAAGTTAGCCGACCTTCCACGTAACTTCAAAGCTGGCCCTGGAGTAAGCATTAAAAGAGATCGCTATTCTAAATGCTTTCTTAGCGCATGCGTTCTATGCTTAAGCCAGCGCGCTAGAATCCTGCCTGCCCTAACGAGAACCCACGAGCACTATCGAACACCTACGATTTGCGAAATTTCTGTTTGAACGTTTCACGAGTTGGAACGTAGATTGTTACGAGTAGTATAACAGTTTTTAAACAGTGTATTTTAAAAGATGTTTTTTTTAACAATGTATTTTAGAAAATGTGATTTTTGCAAGTACGTACTGTATATTAATGTTACGTATATTTGGTGATTTATAGTTAATGTAAGTGATAACAATAATATTATATTATGACTGATATAATAAGTAAACTGTTACGTTGTCCGTTTTCGCGTCGTAATGACATTGAAAAGAGAAGTATTTTGGACAATGGACGACCCACTCCTGCATTAAGCTCTATTGTTCATAAAGTCAGTGCTAAAGGTGCAAGAAAATTTAATCCTTCATGGTATGAAACACTATGAAATGGAAATATAAAAATTGGAGGTTTATCTTTCGAACAGGTGGAAAAATTCAAATATCTTGGAGCAACAGTAACAAATATAAATGATACTCGGGAGGAAATTAAACACAGAATAAATATGGGAAATGCCTGTTATTATTCGATTGAGAAGCTTTTGTCATCTAGTCTGCTGTCAAAAAATCTGAAAGTTAGAATTTATAAAATAGTTATATTACCGGTTGTTCTGTATGGTAGTGAAACTTGGACTCTCGCTTTGAGAGAGGAACATAGGTTAAGGGTGTTTGAGAATAAGGTGCTTAGGAAAATATTTGGGGCTAAGAAGATGAAGTTACAGGAGAATGGAGAAAGTTACACAACACAGAACTGCATGCATTGTATTCTTCACCTGACATAATTAGGAACATTAAATCCAGACGTTTGAGATGGGCAGGGCATGTAGCACGTATGGGCGAATCCAGTAATGCATATAGTGTGTTAGTTGGGAGGCCGGAGGAAAAAAGACATTTGGGGAGGTCGAGACGTAGATGGGAGAATAATATTAAAATGGATTTGAGGGAGGTGGGATATGATGATAGAGACTGGATTAACCTTGCACAGTGTAGGGACCGATGGCGGGCTTATGTGAGGGCGGCAATGAACCTGCGGATTCTTTAAAAGCCATTTGTAAGTAAGTAAGTATGGTATGAAACACATAAATGGCTAACAGGAAGTGAAGTTAAAGCTAAGCTGTAGGTGGTCACGTTTGTTATTGTAATCTAAAGAAGGTACTTGGAATCAGATCATATTTGTAACTCGGTAAGCCTAAAGAGACTTGAAAAGAATTTGAATCCAATTTCGGAAATGTTGTCTGAACAACAAGGGTTGCAAGACAACAGTATAACAATAAACTAGAAAAAACCGACAAATTATGAGACGGCTCATTGATGTAACAGTATTGTTATGTAAGCAAGAGTTAAGTTTTCGGGGAGCATGATGAAAGCGAGCTGTCATTGAATCGCAGGAATTACATAAAAATGTTCTGTAAATTTTGCCTACCCTGAACATTTGACTACGAGCCGCCACTGTTCTCCTGTAACTTCATCCCGCTTAGCCCCAAATATTTTCCTAAGCACCTTATTCTCAAACACCCTGAACCTATGTTCCTCTCTCAGAGTGAGAGTCCAAGTTTCACAACCATATAGAAGAACCGGTAATATAACTGTTTTATAAATTCTAACTTTCATATTTTTGGACAGCAGACTGGATGATAAGAGCTTCTCAACCGAATAATAACACGCATTTCCCATGTTTATTCTGCGTTTAATTTCCTCCCGAGTGTCATTTATATTTGTTACTGTTGCTCCAAGATATTTCAATTTTTCCACCTCTTCGAAGGATAAATCTCCAATTTTTATATTTCCATTTCGTACAATATTCTAGTCACGAGACATAATCATATACTTTGTCTTTTCGGGATTTACTTCCAAACCGATCGCTTTACTTGCTTCAAGTAAAATAGAGAACAGATAGAGACAGTAAACTAAAACCGACTTTCTTGGTCAGGGTTGTTGAAAACATGCATCACCATAACACCACCATTATTGTCACCACCACCATCTTCACCATTACAATCATTGTTGTTACCACCATCACCTTTAACCTCATCATAACCATCAACAGTCCACACCTGTGGAGTAACGGTTAGCGCGTCTAGCCGCGAAACCAGGTGGCCCGGGTTCGATTCCCGTTCGGGGAAAGTTACCTGGTTGAGGTTTTTTCCGGGGTTTTCCTTCAACCTAATATGAGCAAATGCTGGGTAACTTTCGGTGTTGGACCCCGGACTTGTTTCAGCGGCATTATCATCTTCATCTCATTCAGACGCTGAATAACCTAAGATTTTGATAAAGCGTCGTAAAATAACCCAATAAATTAAAAAAATAACCATCAACAGTAGGGATCGGATTTGTAGATTTTACCTATTTTTTTCCTTACTTCTAAATTCATAATTTCTCAAATAATTTTTCTAATAATGGTCATAAGAGTCATATATGTAAATTCTGTTGAACCTAAAAAAAAAACCTAAATTGGACCTTAAGAACTAAAAATCCTAAATCATAATTACTACTTAGGGTAAAATAGGGTCTGTTGGACAGTCGGGCATGTTGGACACTCTGTACTTTAACGTGTTACCACGCCACTTGTGGGCACCATATTCTGCTAGAAGTCAATGACGGAAGTAGCCACGAGTGTATTTTTCTATATTTACTGCTGTTTATATAAATATATTTAGAAATTTCAATACATCTCATAATTTTTATTCTCTTCTTCACTGCAAAAGCGACTCTTCAGTCTTTTGTCAATAGCTCCTGCTTTTTTTTAAGACAATTGAAATTATCATAACTAGCAGTCGTCTAGTATTGTATATTTATGCTCCAACCATAACCTAAATACTCGATCTCAGATCACCGGTACATTGAGTATACCTCATCATAACACTTCTCGATACTCTTCATCATTCACCGTTTCAATTTCTCGTCATCGGAATTACCTACCTCATATTATCTTAAGGGGCTGTTAGACATTTACTAATTCCAAAACTCGCTTGTCAAATAGATTGCTTAGACTGTGAGCTTTCCTAAAACATAACTTTTCTAATATAATATGAATTTATTTTTATCATATAAATTTTCTTTATTATTTAAACAATTACTTCGATTCACATGACTATAATTGTTTGATTCTTAGAATTTATTTAATATTTATTTTATTTTAATATTTATCTATTTAACTAGCTAGCTAGTAAGTACAAATTACATTTATAAAACAAAAATGATTCTAGCTACTACCGTAAGAGCCAGCTCGTGTACGGTGTGGTCTTAGTCAATAATATAACATAAAATTTACAAGGACAGTTTACTAAATACAGTAAGTAACTTAATTCAAACCAATAAATACAACACAAGAGCAAGAATAAAGAAGAAACAGAAAAAGAGAGAAAAATACACATTTAATATAAATTGACAATCGGACAGAAGCCAGTGATATTCAATAAAAAACAAGAATATAGTCGACAGAAATAAAAGGTAAAAAAATGCATTTGTTAATATTATAGATCATGGACAATTTTACAAATTTATTTTTTAAAAGCTTCAATTTTAAAATATTTCAAATTTGGAAAATGGTTTGTAATTTTATTATAAAGTCTTGGGCCGAAACTAGCACCATGTTTAAGAGCTGAACTTGTATGACATTTAGGCTCAATTAATGGGAAAGTAGACTTTTGTTTTCGAGTACGATATTCATGTCGATTAGATTTATGTTTTATTTTATTTCTGTGGAAGTTAGTAAACTATATTTATAAATTTCTTCAATAGGTAATACATTAAAATCTGTATAAATTAAATTTGTTGGGTAATCCATATTTTTCGTCAGACAAATTTTTATTAATCTTCTGTGTAATAAAATTAATGGATTAAGTTCAGATGATGCTACTCCACCCCATGTCATGTAATTACATGTAACTAAACTTTTATTATTATTATTATTATTATTATTATTATTATTATTATTATTATTATTATTATATTATTATTATTATTATTATTATTATTATTATTATTATTATTACTAGCCGTACCCTTGTGCTCCGCTGCACCCGTTAGAAATAAATATAAAGTAATTGCATAATTAAATTAGGACATTTGATCCAAGGAACATTCGTGTCTGATAGAAGGATAAATCGTTTATTATGTTACTTAATTTAAATTGTATTTAAAAAATTAAAATGCGATCTTTTTTTATCCAGAGACTACTCATTTGGTCATAAAAATTATTTTAGGAAATACAGGAAACGAATGTACAGAATAGCCTATCAAGTTTTCTGTGCATAAGAAGCTATTTTAAACTTACCTGTCCTCAATTCACTCAGAAGTTACTGTAATAACATTATAGCATTATGTCCATCTAGAGAAACTACACTTTCCAATGGTGAAATAATAATTAATTATACAAATCGGTTAATTTAGCTTCCGATATTACTTCATACAAACACAGAAACATTCTCTGTAGGCTATCTTTCATAGCTTTCGATTGTTGTTGTCCAATGCCTCTTATAGACGAAGTCATCTGTTTTTTAATTCATTACACGGCCTTAGATGGCAGTTATTTTAACTTTGAAACTCATTTATCTCATTAAATATCAGTCCTGTCAAAATTTTGCATGGAATAAAACTTATCGGAAATAATTTTAAAGAAATTTTTGTTATGTAACATTTTTCACGAAAATCAATAATAAGCGAGATATTTCGATTTATTTAATTCAGGCCCCCTTATAACCTCCTTTTAAATAATGTATTTTGAATGCTATATAGCCTAAAATCTAAGTTACAACGAACTTAATTTATGTTCCAATTTTCATCGAAATCCGTTCAGCCATTATCGCATGAAAAGGTAACAGACAGACAGACAGACAGACAGACATACAAACAAAAATTTTAAAAAAGCTATTTTCGGTTTCAGGGTGGTTAATTATATATGTTAGGACCAATTATTTTTGGAAAATCGAAAATTACCAGAAAAATTTCGGCTACAGATTTATTATTAGCAGGGAAAGGATTTATATGTAAATACATATTTACTTATAAAGCTAATATAATTTATATTTTGCATTATCTTTATGTTTCACAATGTGTAGGGTTGAAAAATCCTACTTTTATTTTCCATATTTTTCCATATTTTAGAGTTTAGTACATATTTTCGTTAATTTCCATATATTTTCCATATTTCATATAAAACAGTCCATATTATATTAGGTTTAACAATAAAACAAAACAAAATTCCATTAACTTTTAAAAATACATTTCAACAATAGAGATTTAAACACATGTTCAGTAATCCCTTTAACATCAGAGTTATTTGAAAATTAGCAGTCCTATCAACAATGGGAAAGTAAGTTACAAAACTGTATTAATTTAATTTAAAATTTTTAACAGACTTCAGTTGTGCAGCTCAACAGTTAAATGCCAGTCAGAGTACACATAGGTTCAGTTTTGTAAATCATACTATAAAGACGGTAAATATGCCAAAAGTACGTCATTCAGTCAATTTAAAATCAAAACTAACAAGTTACATTTCAGAATTTAAAGAAGATGGTTTATCAACTGACAATAAAATATTATTTTGTAATTTGTGTCAGTGTGCAGTATCATCTACACAAAAGTTCCTGGTGCAACAACACATTACAACTAGTAAACATCAGGCCAACAAACAACTAAATTCCAAGCAGAGACAATTGTTTTTAACACAACCAACAACATCGAATGTAAGATCTGAGTTTAACATCGACCTGTGCCGTTCTCTCATCTCTGCTGATATTCCTCTCTACAAACTAAAGAATAAGGTCTTCAGGGAATTCCTTGTAAAATATACTCAACATACAATCCCGGATGAGTCAACACTTAGGAAGACGTATGCTCCATCCATCTACGATGAGACAATACAGAAGATAAGAGATGAAATTAAAGATAGTTCAATTTGGGTTTCCATTGATGAGACTCCCGACAAAGAAGGTAGACTTGTTGGTAATGTAGTTATCGGTTTGTTAAGTGAACAATATTCTGAACGAATTCTTTTACATTGTGATGTTCTAGAAAAGTGCAATAACAAAACTATAGTTAAACTGTTCAACGAAGCTATGGGTATCCTGTGGCCAAAGGGTATTATGTACGATAATGTGTTATTCTTTATTAGCGATGCTGCCCCTTATATGGTCAAAGCTGGACAAGCATTATCTGTTGTATATCCTAAATTGACTCATTTTACTTGTGTGGCGCATGCATTTCATCGTGTGGCAGAAGTGGTCAGAGACAATTTCCCTAAAGTAGATTTGTTGATTTCATCAGTGAAAAAAGTATTTCTCAAAGCTCCCAGTAGAGTTAACGTGTTGAAAGAAATGTACCCTGAAATTCCATTGCCACCAAAGCCAATTTTAACTAGATGGGGTACATGGCTAGAAGCAGTTGAATATTATGCCGAACATATAGACTCTATTAACAATGTTCTCCTTGCATTGGACTCTGAAGATGCAGTCTCAATTGATACTGCGAAAACAGTTACCTGTGACATAAGTGTGAAGAATGACTTAGCTCACATTCAGCATACATTTTCATGCATCATAAAAACGCTCAAAAGTCTCCAAAATAGGCACCTTTCACTATCTGAAAGTTTTGAAATTATAAATAGTACTGTGGAACAACTGAATCGTGGTAGAGGTAAAGTTGCAGATGCAGTAAGAGCTAAGGTGGACACTGTACTTTCAAAAAACCCTGGATATGAAGAACTACAAAAGGTTGTTGCTGTGATGAGTGGTGAATCAACAGTGAAGATTAACTTGGACTTATCCCCAGCAGACATTGTGAAATTGAATTATGTACCAGTTACTTCTTGTGACGTCGAACGCTCTTTTAGTCAGTATAAATCTATCCTCAGAGACAATAGAAGAAGATTCACTTTTCAGCACTTGAAAGAAATGTTTGTAACCTATTGTTATGGTAACAGGCAATAAAAATTGTGTTTTGTTGAAACTACATTGGAAGATAAGGTACGTCCATTATATTTTTTGTTTAGTTTGATTAAAATGTACCAATATTTAACGTACATAGTCATTTTTTTATAATTTTAAGTCCATATTTAATTCCATATTTTGGTAAAAATCCATATTTAATTCCATATTTTGGTAAAAATAACTACATATATATTTACATATTTCATATATTTTTAGTCCATATAAATCCGTTCCCTGATTATTAGTATAGATTTGTGATTAAAATATTTGATGATTTCTCGAATAAAGAATCGATTAGTCTAAGAGAAAGTTAGGGAAAAAAGTTTGGTATACATTTTTTCTTCCATTCGTAATTGGAATCTGCTGATCTCGTGTTTC
This sequence comes from Periplaneta americana, assembly GCF_040183065.1. Taxonomy (NCBI): domain Eukaryota; kingdom Metazoa; phylum Arthropoda; class Insecta; order Blattodea; family Blattidae; genus Periplaneta; species Periplaneta americana. Next base: position 180,745,502 of record NC_091123.1, read on the forward strand.
GCACTGTAGTGTGGACTGCAGAGCTCTGATTACACATTAAAATGCAGATGCGTTTTCTTAGAAGCGCTTTGTCACTATGGAATTAATCTGTCTAATCATTGTTATCTTCTTTACTAGCTGAGTTATTGACGTTCTGATATCAAGTGAAAAAGAACAGCGACAATGCTTTATTATATTCACTATTAGCACGTGTAGAAATAATAGATCGGCAGGTCAGAAATGGGTGAGATTACGTCACAAGGCTCCATGGCGCTACAGCCATACAAGGGCCAGGGCGGAGTCGAGCCCCTGCCATCTAATAGCTAACTGCGTAGTTAGCGGATGGGGTAGGGGTGCTGCATGATCAGAACTACCATTCCCGCAAGTTTAGTCGGCTTTCTTGATCGGAGGATAATTTTTACTCCTGAAGAAACATTGTCGGGACGAGGGAATATTTCCTTAAATTCAGGATATTTCAAAGAAAATAGGAACAAATGATGACCTAGTGCCTGTGAGTAATTTTATTATGTTAAATGTCGTTTTTGTTGAGACCTGGGGTATGAAAAAAAGAAGAATCTCGCATCACTTGATCACAAATTAAATTCATGAGGAGGAAGAAAAACTACACATGACAGGATCACGAAAGAAATACAGAAGTATTATCGAGACTTAAAGTTAAATCAGTTCTTGATCAAATCTATCATTACAAAAATAAATGGAGACTACACTTCGAAAGGTCCAGCGCCGTGACGTCGTGGTCTAAGGCATCCTGCCTAGGACTCGCGTTATGGAATGCGCGCTGGTTGGAGTCCTCATGAGGGAAGAAATTTTCTCATGAAATTTCGGCCAGTGTGTGGGACCGGTGCCCACCCAGCATCGTGATGCACTTGGGGAGCTACGATAGGTAGCGAAATACGGTTACGCAAACCAGCTATAACAGCTGGGGGGGCTCATCGTGCTAACCACACGATACCTCCATTCTGGTTGGATGATCGTCCACCTCTGCTTTGGCATGTGGCCGTGAGTTCAGCAACCGGGTGGTCGGTCTTGATCCTTCGTGGGCTCTAGCGCCACGGGTTATTCATTATTATTACCTGTCGAAATAATCTCTAAAGCAGTGTTACTCATTACGCGGCCCGCGTTTCGCATGTGGCTCTCAAAGACTTTTTAACGGCTCTTGAATTAACTAATATCACTAATTACTGTTCCATTTCTGACAATTATTATTTTTTAATTTCTGTAATAATATGTAATTGGGGAAAACTTTAGTTGCCCTGCATCATTACTGCCAATGAAGATGTTCAACAACAACACGTAAGTTAGCCTATTTGTTTTCTTTAAAAAAAGGTAGTGTCATGTCTCATATGCTTATTATGTCTTGTAATAATGAGTTATAAACGTTTTTACCTTAATAGACATAACAGCGTGCATTCAAATTTTGATAACAATTGTCCAAAACATCCTCAATCAAATAGGCCTACAGAAAAACTGTGAAAGTTAAAAATGCCCCTAATATCTGAACAGAAAGTAACGTATTCTACTGCACACAAAAAACGTATTGACGACACAAGCATCGGTTCACGTAACAGAAATTAAGCGATTTACAGATGTGAAGATTGTTAAGTAGTGCCTTATATCTGAATGTAACACTTTATTTTCTACATTTCCAAATTCAGAACCGATTGCAAGTGAAATAAAAAAATAAATCAACCTGGTCGTGTAGATATGACTTTACAGAACAGTAATAGAGGCCACCCTTCAACTTCAAAAAACCAGTAATGTATAGTGTTAGCCTTGCTACTTCATTTCAAAGTAGTAATAATAATAATAATAATAATAATAATAATAATAATAATAATAATACTTATGGTTTTAAGCAACTCGCAGGCTCATTACCGCCCTCACATAAGCCCTGCATTGGTCCCTATCCTGAGCAAGATCAATCCAATCTCTATCATCATATCCCACCTCCTCAAATCCATTTAATATTATCCTCCCAACTACGTCTCGCTCTCCCCAAAGGTATTTTTCTCTCCGGCTTCCCAACTAACACTCTATATGCATTTATAGATTCACCCATACGTGCTGCATACCTTATCCATCTCAAACGTCTGAATTTAATATTCCTAATTATGTCAGGTGAAGAGCACAATGCGTGCAGTTCTGTGTTGTGTAACTTTCTCCATTCTCCTGTAACTTCATCCCGCTTAGCCCCAGATATTTTCCTAACCAACTTATTCTCAAACACCCTTAACCTATGTTCCTCTCTCAGAGTGAGAGTCCAAGTTTCACAACCATACAGAACAACCGGTAATATAACTGTTTTATAAATTCTAACTTTCAGATTTTTTGACAGCAGACTGGATGACAAAAGCTTCTCAACCGAATAATAACAGGCATTTCCCATATTTATCCTGCGTTCAATTTCCTCCTGAGTATCATTTATATTTGTTACTGTTGCTCCAATATATTTGAACTTCTCCACCTCTTAAAACGATAAATTTCCAATTTTTATATTTCCATTTCGTACTGTGTTCTGGTCACGAGACATAATCATATACTTTGCCTTTTCGGGATTTACTTCCAGACCCATCTCTTTACTTGCTTCAAGTAAAATTCCCGTGTTTTTTTTTTCTAATAGTTTGTCGGCTTTCTCCTAACATATTCACGTCATCCGCATAGACAAGCAGCTGTTGTAACCCGTTCAATTCCAAACCCTCTCTGTTATCCTGGACTTTCCTAATGGCATACTCTAGAGCAAAGTTAAAAAGTAAAGCTGATAGTGCAAACAAAGTTTATAATTTACAAGAATTGTAAACAGGACGAAACAGGCACCAGGTTGAACCATCTTAATTACTGTACAACGTATCGCGTCATATGTACTTTGTTTTGAGGTTCTCGGCCAATAAGAAAATAACATATTATGTGAGACAGTTTGGAATTTTGACTCATTAAATTTTCATTGAATGAACTTTACATGTAGCGGAAGTTCTTGATCGTTTGGTCAACATGGCGCAAGGTCACGGGATAAACACAAAAAGAGGCACACTCTTTGAGAGAAGATTAATCTCTTTTTTTTCTCTGCTGAGAATCGATCAAGAGCCTGCTGAATCGTAACTGGAAGGGTTACTGCTTCAGCCACGATGGACACAAATATTTTTATATTTTTGTAGTTTCTGGTGTCGAAGCAACAGACTTAATGATACAGAACCTTCAGTAATGGACGTACTATAGGTCTGTGTTAATATTGGAAGGCTGCGCAATTTGTATTCTTCACGAGTTCCTCTGAGTACAATTTTATTGCGATGGAGGCAATAGAAGCACACGTAGCGCTCATCACGGAACTAGGAACGCATACTGAATTTTGATTGAAGAGTGAAGGAGTGTATCAAAGGCTTGAAGGAATTGTATCTACGTAGGTTGGGAAGAACTGCTGTAGGAATTTGCTCGGTATTTTTCGACGCACCAAAGTTACACACATGTGAACCGATTAGATAAGGTGACTAGACGTCCCGATTTGGCCGATTTGTCACCGCCAGGTTCGGTCGGGACGCATGGATGTTCCGGTTTTTCCAAGCCAAATGAAATGACCAGTGATTTGAGATTGTAAATGTAACTCATAAAGGGGTACATATGGCTTCAAAACTACGGTACGTAAATTTCTTTATTTATTCATTCATTCATTCATTCATTCATTCATTCATTCATTCATTCACTCACGTACTTATTTTTATTTATTTATTTATTTATTTTTTGTATTTATTTATTTATTTATTTATTTATTTATTTATTTATTTATTTATTTATTTATCAAATCTTCCTTAAGGAGTTAGGTACAGCTTAGAGCAGAAAAATTTTGGAAATATTCAACATTTTTTTTCTTCCATTACTGTACCTTGTACAATAATAAAAATTAGTATGTGTAAAACACTGTCCTTCTGCTATATGAAAAAAAAAATATATATATATATATATTTTTATTGGGTTATTTTACGACGCTGTATCAACATCTAGGTTATTTAGCGTCTGTATGATATGAAGGTGATAATGCCGGTGAAATGAGTCCGGGGTCCAGCACCGAAAGTTACCCACCATTTGCTCGTATTGGGTTGAGGGAAAACCCCGGAAAAAACCTCAACCAAGTAACTTGCCCCGACCGGGATTCGAACCCGGGCCACCTGCTTTCGCAGCCAGACGCGCAGGTGTGGACAATATATATATATATACGATTTATAAAAATGTTCCCCCCCCCCAAATTCAGTTCACTGTGTAGTGATGAAGCGTTTCCCTCATAACTCAAAAACTGTGCAACATTCTGTGATGAAATTTTTTGTGTGTATTTATGCATGTCATATCTACAATATGTTGCAAGATGACTTCTCTACCTTTGATAGATTGTCTGATAAAAAATAAATTCATTTAAAAAATGGTCAAATATCACTTCGATTATTGTGATTTTCTACTGACTGACCTCAATGTCAACCAGTCGCAAAGATTACAACGTGTTCATAATTCTTGTGTTCGCTTCGTCTGCGATGTCTGTCGCGCTGACCACATTACCCCATCCTTCCAAACTCTAAACTGACTACGGCTTAACGAACGTAGAAATTTTCATTCTCTTGTTCTCCTTTTCCAAGTCCTTCACACCTCTACACCTACCTACCTTGCCTCCCGTTTCAGTTACCTGTCATCATATCATAATCTCTTCACACGCACGCAAAATAGCCGCATACTAGCCATACCAACACATAAGACATCATCGTATTCATCATCATACACAATCTCGCTCTCGCGCTTGTGGAATACCCTTCCCAGTGACATCAGAGACTGTCGGAATTTAGTAGTGTTCAAAAGTAAACTTATTAAGCATTTTCTTGCTGCGTAGATTAGGTTTAATTTTTACTTAATCAGTAAAAGAAATGCTTCTCTCTTCTTAACTTTTGCAATAAACTGTCTAGCTTTTATTAATCAGTTAATCTTTTAGTACTTTGATTTTTATTGTACTTATAAATTTAATATTAATTGTAATTATAATTGTAATTATATTCTTAATATTGTAGTTGTAATCCCCTGGTAGAGGGGAAGAGAAGGCCTGATGACCTTATCTCTACCAGGTTAAATAAATAAATAAATAAATAAATAAATAAATAAATAAATAAATATTTACTTCTAACACAAAATAACAATAAGAGAGAATGTCATGAAACATCATTATCGAGAAAAACAAGTTTTAATACCCGAAGATTCCTGGTTTTTAACCAGTGTACCAAATGTACAACGTTACCTCAAACGAACATCTTCTCTTTTAATATTTTTTCTGTTATTGGACAGTTCTGTAGTCTCGATTGTCACCTATAGAATGCTCTGTATACCATAAAATCGTTAAAAATTGACATTTATTGATTTCCCCCAATACCTTATCGTCGATGTCACTCATGTGACGACAGACATGTTGCAGCTTTTGCATCGGAACAGGTTCGAAAACATTCACGACCTGTGTTTGATTCTGGAAAGCCGTTATATTGAGAGCATTATGTGATATATCCAGGGGCGGCTCGTCCATAAGAGCTGCGGAGCTGCAGCACTCCCTGCTTTGACAGGAAAATAAAAACAATATTTATTTTAATTTGTAGAACAATTGTTACAGCTTTTATTGGTAAATTGTTTTATATTTCATCTGGCCGGGAATATGTACTATTATCTTATGCATAATCTTTTTGCGCGTCGACTCTATTGAAATTGACACTGCATTCAAAGTCGTCCTGGGATCTGCAGGGTGGTCAGCTCATAGAGAGTGTGTCTTGCTTGGTCAGGGGGTAGAGAGGTGAAGGGAAGCAGAGGGAAACTGCCGCTGTTTAAAACCCATATCTCGCTGCAGTGGCTTGCAGAACCAGGCCACAAGGGAAGACCTTTCCTCTCCTCCCACACCGCTATTGTAATGCTGCGTCAAATAGATTCTCTACTCCCTTGAAACATAATGACAAAATTTTTATTTTCTTCTCACATACTTATTGTTGTAGAATCTTATCGAGTTAATATAACGAAATTAATATTGTCTTTTGCCTTATTATTACGTATATATCCAGCCTCCAGCAGAACCTAATATTTCCCTTAACTCAAAATGATTGCACGAGTAGAATCCTTTTGATGTAGCACGTAAAATACGAAAGAGACTTCTTTTCCAGTTTTAGAAAATTGTTGACTATCAGTATATCTGAGTGTTGCTTTGGTGTGATGTCTTAGAACTGTAACTTAACCAGTGCAAATTTGCAAGCATGAGTGTGTGTGAATTACAGAATATTAATTTTATTTTTCTCAACTTTCCCTTGCGGAGAATATTGATGTAATGAAGTGAAATTAAAGGGTCGTCCGTTACCCGACTTAAATCTTACTCAAGCTTCATCCAGGCGAAAGAGTGCATATATGTAAGGAAGTATAACAATGAAATTTACTCTAAGCATTTGTGGTTACGTGGATGTGAACAAAAAAAAACTGTATTTTGTTTTCCTTGCCTCCTCTTCGGTGGTGATGCTGCATGGACTAGGAGTGGTGTGACACATTTAGGACATTTGCCACTAAAAAGCAAAATGCACGAATCTTCGCAGTCTCACCTGAAAAATGTTGTTTCATTGGCTATGTTAGGCAAAACTAATATTGCTGCGCAATTGAGTGAAACGAACAGAACAAACATTCTTAAACATAATCAAGAAGTGAGAAAAAATCGTGAAATTATTTTTTTTAAATATTGATTTTATCAAATTTTGTGGCCAATATGAACTTCCCCTTAGGGGACATGATGAAAAAACGATTCGAAGAACCCTGGTGTATTTCGTGGGTTGCTACAGTCCGTGAGTAATCTAAACGAGCCTCTCAAAAATCATTTGGAACATGCCACTGTTGAAAGATAATTCTAAGACAATTCAGAATGAACTGGTAGATTGCAAGTTGAGTGTCTGCCGATCTGAAATTCAGACTGAAATCGATGGTATTGTTTTTTTTCTTTCTTTCTTTCTTTTTTTTTTTTTTTTTTTTTTTTTTTTTTTTTTTTTTTTTTTTTTTTTTTGGCGATTAGCAAATTATGCCACAGACATCTCCCAACTAAGTCAGGAAGTTTTGGTTTTTCGATATGTGGTGCATTTAATTTTGTCCTATACTTGTTAGTAATGGTATCAAGAAGTGAAATTTGTATGTACCGAAATCTACTGCAGCTCTCCCAATCCACAAGTTCACGAGCCCCCACTGGATATTTCTATTTTGAACTGATATCCCTTATGTATGTAGACTTATGGGACACTCTGTACATCAGCCGTGGCGAAAAGGCCATGGTGCGCCGAGCCACTGTGTAAGCTGCAACGTGCATAGCACCTATGGAGGGAGGCGGACAACCGAAGGGGAAGTTAATGTTTAGTACGTGTAACGAAGAAAGAAATGAACAAGAAAACATAGGACACATTATCACAACCTAAAATTAACTGTCTTCAGAATGTCTCTGCGACAAAGTTTCAAAATCAGGAATTATGTCACTTACTGCCAGTCGTAGTTGATCACGAAGGTATCTGTCTGTCAGTCGTGATCTAAATTTGATTTTTACTATTTTCATTGTTGAAAATAATTTTTCACAAACGTAAGTTGTAGCGAACATGGCTTCAACAGAGCAAGCGAAAGAACGAAGCTTCAAATATTTATTTTTTTCCAAAGATTTGAAAAGTTCAATATCTGTCAAGTCCTTACATCTAGCTTTCATTTAACGTCACATTATAAATCTGTGAGTTTAAATTGAAAATCTAACCGCATTATTCGTACATCTGCTGTAAAAGAATCGACGTACAGAGATGACGATGATGATGATAATAATAATAATAATAATAATAATAATAATAATAATAATAACACTTAACCTTTTAATGTTTCATCAGTAACATGTAGTAATTTACAATGCCGTTTTATGTTATACAACCGTTTTCCTAGTAATATTTGTGAACAAATCATACATTTAATATTTTCATCATATTGTAAGCAAAAGAATGCATCCTCCCATCCTACTTGAAACTTTCGTTTTTTATAGAGGTACATGGTTTCGAGAGAGATATTGCGACGGTACACCACTCGCAGGTCAGAGACAAATACAAATAGAACGGAGTTTGACTCCAGTGAGTGAGAGGGTGGGGGTTGTAGGTAGGAAGCGAGAGTAATGCACTGCGAGCCACAATGTGCTCGTGAGTCGCATTTTCGCCGCGGCTGCTGTACATGAACATACTACAGAAAAGCTTCTACCAGATAACGCAGGTCATCATTTTGGAAACGGACAACAAACTCGAGGCGTAATTCGAACCCAAGACTCAGACTCCCTTCCAGCATTGAAATCATGCTTTAACCGTTGCTTACATTCACTACCCTGCACGGAATATTAAAGCAATTAATTGAGAAAGAGATCATGTCCTTCAGCTATGCGGGTTAGGAATGAATGACCGGGATCAATCACCAGCAGGGGTGCACGTCAATAGCAACGGCAGGGACCACCCAGCAGACAGAATGCACTGGAATCCGCGCGCTTGTTCCTGACGAAAGAAGTGTTGCCACACTACCGGAACAGAAATACCTCCCGGCTTAATGACATGTTTACGGCGCACACTTCAACGATCTTTTATAAGCCTGAACAGGTTCGTATTCGGGGGGTCAAGGGTTCCACGTACAACATGTACTCTAATGATTGAGGTTTTCTTCTTCTGAAGGTAGACGATCAAGTAGAATGCCAGTCAAAACCTCTTTTTTCTCCTTAATCTGTTACCAACAAGTTATCTCATCAACAATATACAACTTTCGTAATTGAAGAAAGCCTTAAATGCCGGAAACTTGTGGTGAGTTCCTGCCACAAAATTCACATTGGAAAATACAGGGTGTATCTAAATTGGTGTCAAATATTTCGGGGATGTGTTCGTAACACCAAAACATTACAAAAGGTTCATATCAACATTGGTCTCAAAATAGTTTATTTCAGAGTTAAAAGACAAAATTTAATGTTACAAAAATTGCTCGAAGTGGCTTCCTCCTGCTTCGATGTGTCCCCTAAACCTGCGTTACAAGCTCTGGCGTGCTCTGTTGAAAATTCCTGGAGTGTTTCGTATTTCGTGAAATCCATTTGGATACGTTCTCAGAATATCAACATTAAGTACAGGAGTCGCATAAACCATGGACTTTAAATGTCCCCAGACGAAGAAATCCATTGGATTCAAATCAGGCGATCGAGCAGGCCATGCAATGAATCCTCTTCGACCAATACATCTTTGGGGAAATCGATCATTAAAAAATTACGAACTATCAGACTGAAATGAGCTGGAGCAGCATCGTGTTAAAACACATTCGTTGGATGACGTCCAGAAGCACATCATCAATTAAATGATGCAAATCATTTCGTTCTGTTCACTCACAGAATACATTTTCTTCTGATTTCTTTGCTCTACAAAATACAAACAAACAAAAAACCTCAAACAATCAGCGGTCAATGAAGGGACAAATCCTTTAATAACTCCCTAACGAATGGTTTTTAGACCCATGTTCTTATTAACTTTTTTAATTGTTTTGATGTTAGGAACACGTCCCCGAAATATTTGACACCAATTCAGATACACCCTGTATACAGAGCTTTCAAAAGTAAATCATAATGGCAATTAAAGTTGAAGAAGAGGATTTTAGACACAGCTCAGACATGTATACAGTGCGTTTCAAAAGCCACGCATATTTTCCTCTACAGCTAAATGGACATGTTTTTCGAAAAACGTTAGGACACATCAAACAGAATATTTTAAAAGACGCTTTTTCACAAAAACAAACCATTCTTGATATCATTGTTGTGTGAGTTGTGACGTCATCAGAAACATTTTTAAATGACACCCTGTATTTTTTTTTTTGTATACCATCTGAAAGCTTATTTGACTATCATTATAATAGTTAATATATATATATTTTTTTTTCCTTATAGGATGCCTGACATTTCAAGAAATTATAATTCTGTGGCCGGGAGGAAAAAGGTCTTAAGTCAATTTTTTATGAAAAAGAGATTTTTATATATTCTGAAAGCGGAAACAATTCTCACAATCTGGTAAAACGGCTAAAGTCAAATAAGAGTCCTGACTGGATTTATAGAGCGTTACCAAATGTCCTAAGTACTTTTTGAATCGAGCACACACAAAATAAAGGACTTAAGAATATTTAATACTTTATTCCTTACAAACATCACATGTTTACTTTCCATGTTTCTCTGTTAAAAAGTCTAACTCGTATTTTAGCTATTTTATGACATACTGATGCCCTTTCCTTTTAAAATTTTAAGCACCAGGTAAACAGTCCCATAATTGTTTAAGACTCATTTTCCATTCCTAATAATTTACATTTCTCATTTATTTTGACATGAAAAAGGTCTTATGTTTAAATAGTCCCTTCTACTCAGTTTGGGTTCTAGTCTTAAAAGGGCTTAAGTGCGGCTACTTTTGGAAATACTTAATTACTTACTTACTTACTTACTTACTTACTGGGCTTTTAAGGAACCCGCAGGTTCATTGCCGCCCTCACATAAGCCCGCCATCGGTCCCTATCCTGTGCAAGATTAATCCATTCTCTATCATCATATCCCACCTCCCTTAAATCCATTTTAACATTATCTTCCCATCTACGTCTCGGCCTCCCTAGAGGTCTTTTTCCCTCCGGCCTCCCAAGTAATACTCTATATGCATTTCTGGATTCGCCCATACGTGCTACACGCCCTGCCCATCTCAAACGTGTGGATTTAATGTTCCTAATTATGTCAGGTGAAGAATACAATGGAAATAATCAAGAAAATTGTTAAATGAGCAACATTACCTATTTTAAAAGAACTATAAAGAAGTGATTTACGCATATCATATATATATTATTTTAATGTACCGAAGTACATATGATATTTCCATGCAGGTATTCTGCGTCATCATACGATGAAAGAGTAATGGAACGGATTTAAGACGGCGCTTATTCCGTCGGATCTCGGCCAACTAGTCACTCATATCGAGTGCACCTCAGCACATGTGTGGACTTCGGTCCTGCGTTCATAGACATCTATGACGTAGTGCAGAGGGCGGCCACTAGAGGGAACCCAAGAGTTGGAGCTTAATCTGAGACGATTCTAACCGGCGCACAGTGGGGTATTTGCATCAAAAAGCTGGCCAAAAGTCGATATTTCAATATTGTCCTACCTCTGAAATTCTTGCTCCCTGACAGAAAGAAATAGTGGGGGAGCGATAAGATAACAGTTTGTGTTTCATCTGCTTCATCATGTGGTCGTCAGCTCAGTCGAAAGTTGAGTGTTTGTGACAGTATACGTGTATCTTATTGACGCTCTGAGCAAGTTGACAAGTTCATTATTGTTTTTATACGTTTTAAAGAAACAGTGTGGCCTGTTACAGGATGGATCCTTCTCAGCAAGGTATGTACTTCACTTTTGAGGGCTTTTTGTGTTTATATAAAATATATTTACAAAGTTATTGCGGTTAGAAAACCATCTATATTTTCAGTATTTTTTTTACGAACCCAAGTTTTTGTTTAATGATTTAGTGTACTTCAGGGTGAGTCCCGATGTTATTTCCTATGTTATTACAAAGACTAGATCTTTGGGTGTGTAATAGAAAAGAAATTGGCTGCGATCTCGTGCGAATTGCTTATTTTCATACATTTTTGTAACAAATACTAATTTTCAATTTTTTACTCTGTTACAAATATATATATTTTTTCTTTTACTAGGGCCATCTCAAATCAAAATTTTGTCGAGGAAACAATTATATGATATCATGCAAGAGCAAAAAGAATGTGATATCAACGAAAAATTAGAATATCTCGAAAAATATTTGCTGATGCAAGAGAATTACTCAGAGGAACAAATTAAGGCTTTTAAACATACATTTTCGTATACAAAGGCAGAGTTAAAAAGGAGATGGTTGAGTGTAAATAGAAAAGATAATTTATTCAGGAAAAATAATGAAATCTGGCTTCAAGGGACCTTGGAGTTACCCAAAGCAATGACAACGGCTACAACTGTATTCGGACGGCCACAAAAATCTTTCGGCGACTCTAGTGAAAGAAGTAAAAGAAGGAAGACTCAAGGACTTAGAGAAACAGTAGATACCGAGGAATTGACTTTTGCCACCCAGATGAAGCTGCGAGCTTGTGGAAAACCAGACGCATCAAAAGTTCTTAAGGAATTTACTAAATCTCCTAAGCGAGCGACAAAATACAGGAAGGCGTACTCCAGCAGTCTACAAGAAAAAAGAGGGCAGTTGTCACCTCTACAAGCTCTTTCTATGTTTGTGGAAGCAGGTAATTTACTTTATCACCTGCTATTTATGTCTGATTGTTCCTTAATTATCTGTTCTATTTCCATTGTTGTTGTTGTTGTTGTTGTTAAATCAACTGTCCAAACACAGGTCTGAACCTCACAGGTGATACCAACAAAGAGGCATAGGGTAGGGTGACCAGTTCATTTCCCCCTCCATTTCATACATCGCTGACTTGGTACATATTACATTAATCAGACTTCAGATGTACAAAACAAATGAAAAATATTTATTTTATATACTTCTTTATAGGTTTATCAAGAAGACAGTACGAGATCGTAAGAGCCAGCGACAAAACGCTTTACCCATGTTACTCCGTGTTGCAGAAAGCTAAGAAAGACTGTTACCCTGTACCTGAATCTTATCAAGTGACAGCTACTTGCGCAGAAATAAATCTGCAAGACTTGTTAAACCACACTGTTGCTCGATTATTGTTATATTTGCAAGAAGTTGTGCAAACTTTGAGTGAAGATGAGTGCAATACATTAGAATTAATAACCAAATGGGGCTGCGACGGATCTCAACAGACTCAATTTAAACAGAAATTTGAAACTGATATAGATTCAGATGCCAATATATTTCAAAGCTCACTAGTACCTTTACAGTTAGTTTGCGGTACAGATATAAAGAAGGTAATATGGAAAAATCCTACACCTTCTTCTCCTCGATATTGTCGACCCATTAAGATTAGATTTGTGAAAGAGTCAGCTGACTTAACTAGAGAAGAAATCGGTTACTTGGAATCAAAAATAGTAACATTAAATGAAACGAAAATTGAAATAAATGGAAGAAACTTGGTTATAAAACACACACTGATACTAACTATGATCGATGCCAAAATATGCAATGCGGCCACTAATACTACATCTACTATGAAATGTTATATCTGCGGAGCCACATCAAAAGAATTTAACAGTTTATCAAATAGAAGGGAAGCTGATCAAAGCACATTCAAATTTGGATTATCCATCTTGCATGCAAGAATTCGATTATTTGAGAGTCTACTGCACTTGTCTTATAAGTTACCCCTCAAAAAATGGCAACTGAGAACAAAAAATGACAAAGAGATTTATAAACAGAGGAAGACGGACATTCAAAATCAATTTAAGAATAGAATGAGCATTATTGTAGATGTTCCTAAACCTGGGTTTGGAAACAGCAATGATGGAAATACCAGCCGAAGATTTTTTATGGATCCTGCTTTGTACGCTGAAATAACAGGTATGAATGTTGAACTGATCTATCGATTCAGAGTCATTTTAGAAGTTATATCAAGTGGACATAAAGTTGATACTCTAAAATTCGCTGCTTACACCATGGATACAGCAAAACTATATGTTCAGCTGTATTCATGGCATCCAATGACCCCCACAATGCATAAGATTTTAATTCATGGCCCAACTGTAATTGAAAATGCCCTTTTACCGATTGGACAACTGTCAGAGGAAGCAGCTGAAGCAAGGAATAAGCACTTCCGTTCCTATCGCCAAAATTATGCCAGGAAGTTTTCTAGAGAGTCATGTAACCTAGATATCATAAACAGGCTGCTGCTTAGCTCGGATCCTCTGCTCACAAGCATGAGACCAACCCCGAGGAAGAGAACGAAACCATTTTTAAAGGAAACCACAGAAATGCTACTACCTTCTTTATTTACGATTTCTGCTGATCGAAATGAAGACGATGAATCTGCAAGTGAAGCTGAAGAGTCTTCTGATGAGGAATCTTGGGAATAATCTCATTAATAGAGTATCTAACAAACTGAAAGTGAGCTAAATGTTTAGGTAAACAAAAATTAGTAATAAACTTATATATTCATGACATGGAAAACATCTACATATTTTTAGATCAATATCTTATATACTTCCATAATTACATATATTATATAATTAGTGTTAACTTATTTTCAAAGTACTCGTATACTATTATATATTTATGTCTTTAATCAGAAGAAATTAAATTTTATTTCAGTTGAGTTGTTGGCTTCTGTATAACGAAATAAGATTTACGTAAATGAACTATAATCTTTGCTATAGAGATATAAATTTACCTGTATCTGCTGTATGAAGAATATATGTTTTAGACCATTAGGCCTATATTAATTGATTGACTAAGTGTAAAAATTGCAAACATTACATAGCCTAATCATTATAAGATATGTATCATTAAAATGTAACAATTTCGTTTTGATTTTTGGCTTTCATATAATGTAAGTTTATACATGATGCAATAATAGTTTATTTTCACTACTAATGTATACCTACTCTAATGAAACTACTGATTATCTTTTTGTAATTGTAATTATGTGTATAGGTAGTCATATTAGTCGAAAACCTTGAAGTTGCTGCGATTTAAAATAATAAGTAAAGAACTTGGATAAATCAATAAATAGCATAAAACACATTTTGTATTTCTCTCCGAGTGCCATAATCTCCTTATTGCATCCTAATTTAATATATTATCCCAATTAAATGCGATTGGAACACAATAATAATTTTATTATGATAATTAATACTTTTGGCCAACTTTTTGATGCAAATACCCCACTGTGCGGCGTCGGAGTTGTATCCGGTGTGGCTTAGTGGATAAAGCATCAGCACGTAGAGCTGAAAACCCGGGTTCAAATCCCGGCGCCGGAGAGAATTTTTCTCCGTTCCATTACTCTTTCATCGTATGATGACGCAGAATATCTGCATGGAAATATCATATGTACTTCGGTACATTAAAATAATATATATATAATAAAATATATACATTATTCACGTGTTCAACTGTCAGTCAGTCTCATTGCATCTACAGTTTGGAACCCTCACTATCACTCGCACTCGGTCATTCTAGAGAGAGTACAGAATAAAATCCTAAAACTGCTACTTACGAAAAACCATTCATGTTACAACATATTCCAATCTTATGAATCCATGCTGGTTGAATTTAATGTACCATCTCTCAGTAGTCGCAGGATAAGAGCGCAACAAATGTATTTGTTCAAAACCATAAATGGCTTAATAGACAACCCTGATCTTCTACAGCTAATTAGTTTCAATACTGGTAAATCAAATTTGAGAAAGCGATCTCTCTTTTATTTATAGACAACAAAAACACAATCTCATAAAATGTATCCACTTGTATTAATGCTTCGAACGTACAATCTCTATCAAATAAACAGGATTTAGATTTTTCGTTATCGTACAATATGTACAAGAGAAAGTTATGTAAAGCATTACTTGAAACACATGTTCTGTGTTGGTGAGTTTTTTTAATAAATGAATTGAGCCTATTGGGCCTGCCGTGTAGTGCTGTATATTGAATTTATTAACATGGTGTTGTATTTGCTCTGCAATTTGCAAATTATAGCTACGCCTACATTTTAAATTTTTGGCTTCGATGTCTGTACTTGGCTCTTTTTAATTTGTTTTTATTTGGTGTTTTTCATTTATATCTATCTGTGTCTTTTATTTAGGTGGTATCTATTTGTTTTTTTTTCTTCTCTTTTCCATTTTTAATTTGTAATTACACTTGTATGTATGTATGTATGTATGTATGTATGTATGTATGTATGTATGTATTCACACTGCAAATGGGTATACATCCGGTGGCAGTGGTAACTAATTACACTCAATAATGACAATTAATAATAAACACAACTAATAAAAATAAAAATTAATAATAATAATAATTATTATTATTATTATTATTATTATTATTATTATTATTATTATTATTATTATTATTATTATTATTATTATAGTAATAATAATAATAAAATAATAATAATAAGGAGCATCCTAAATTAAATGAAGCATGGTCACTTAAAATAACATTTAAAGTAAATCTAATTTGTATCTTAACCCTAAGTTCGAACTAAGACCCACGAGTGTAACAGGTTCATACCTACACAAGTACCTTTCGGCACTACACTTATTTCGCTGTCAACTCACTCACTCCACTGATTCTACCTGATTTCACTAACACTTCTAACCATTTCACTGTTCAAATATATTGCACAGCCATTTCACTGACACCAACACACTTCACTTACACAAGAGACTTCACTGACACTACACACTTCACTGACACAACACACTTCCTCACTGATAGAACAGTTCAAATAACAAGATATCAATTACACCCTTTAAATAGTTACTACCGTCTATTAGTAAAGTCCTTAAGCCTATTTTTAAATACATTTTTGGTTGTTGGTAAAGCCTTTAGTAAGTCTGCAGGTAAAGCATTCCAGTCCCTGATAGTACGATTGAGAAAAGAAAACTTTCCAGTGTCCGTCTTCTGTCTTCTTTCCCTCAATTTATATGAGTGGTCGTTCCTTGAAGAGTAATTTGACGGCTCCAACCTATTTTTTATTCCTCTCCAGGCAGGCTCACCTCTGTATG
>NC_091123.1:180767224-180797224 GCF_040183065.1 Periplaneta americana
GAATACCACTGGTCATACAACAATTTTCAATAACGGCATACTTTCATTCTACAGGGCTTTCATTTCAAAACTTTCCAGTCTAAATAACTAATTGTTTAAATTGAATTCAATTTAAACAAAAAACACTTCAATTTAGATATTCAGGGGGAAGTCTGAAACCAGGCTTAATTGCATTTTAGATTTCACCCCCCACACCTCAGCCTTCCCCATTTTGAAATTTCAAATGACACCCCTATATTCTTATACTTAAATATGAAAGAGCATTCAATTGTATTTATACCTCAGTCATTTGTTTTCGCATCTTTTGTTTTATACCGTCGCCTGGCAACCTGGATTGTTGTTAGTTTTGATTAGAGCTGAAGAGAATAAAGCTACAAAAACTTATTGAGCATTTCATGTAATAGTTGTGTTTGTGTATTAAACTATTTTAAAATGGTGTATACCCTTCAAGAGAGAACATAAATCATCCCTATTGATTAAATTTACGAAATTACACAAAATAAACTCGAAAACAATAACTCCATGAATTTCCTAGACATCACCATAACAAAAGTTGACAACAAACACACCTTCAAAATATACAGAAAACCAACCACCACCACCACACACATACACAACACATCTTACCATCCCACACAACACAAACATGCTGCATTCAGGACAATGGTACACAGATTACTCAACATACCCATGAGCCAACAACACTACAATGAAGAAGTGAACACAATCAAATACATAGCACAAGAAAATGATTACAACCCAAACATAATAGACAACATCATAAGGAAGACAAAACAAAAACTCAACAAACACAAAAACACACAAAACACAACACAAACACAAGAACACAAGAAATACATCACACTAACATACGAAAACAAAAACACACACAAGATCGCATCCTCATTCAGAAAACAGAAATACAACATAGCATACAGAACAGAAAACACACTACAAAGACATCTCAACACACAAACAACACAAACAAATAAATACAACCACACAGGCGTATACAAACTCACATGCAATAGTTGCGACAGTTTCTACATTGGACAGACAGGCAGATCATTCCAAACTCAATACAAAGAACACATTAAACCAATAACCAGGACACAATACATCTACATATGCCGAACACATAACTAATGCTAACCACACATACAATAACATAAATACAGACATGGAAATCCTACACATACAACCCAAAAACCAAAAACTCAACACACTAGAACAATATGAAATATACAGACACACCAAAACACATCCTAATCAAATTCTCAACACACAGATCAATTTCAGAACACACACACTATTTGACACCACATTTCAACACTTTTGAACAATCGAACGCACCCATACAACAGGCAGCGAAGTTCGAGATGACGCCGAGATCTAGTAGGCTCTGAGGATGGTGTGAAGAAGCACCGAAACAGCTTAAAGCCGCACATGCTTACACAATTAACACGAGTAAGATCGCCATTTAACCAATTATTTAAATAAACTGTCTTTTAATCCTACAATCAACTGATAACAACACTCATTGTGTAAGTATAAGATAGTTAAACGTCTGTAGAAGAGTTTTTATTAGTAAGATCAATAATGTATATAACCAAACCTTCATTTCATATTGTTTCAATCAGAGAAAAAAAAATCAAATTACGTAAGGAATTTCTAAAACTTCCAGTTTTCATATCCATAAAGGAATGGAATGTCTTTTTCAATGCAAAGAAAATGTAATACTTGGGTGTTCTGACAAATATCTCTGAAGTGAAAACATTTAGACTTTACTATGGGCTAGCTGAAATGCCAAAGGACAAGAGCGTGGCATTCCTGCTGGAGCTTCTCGGAGGACACTTCCGCCACGTGAACGGAGCGTACCCGTTTGAACAAATGCCGCCGACAGCGTGGGTGAGTTCCGCCCCGCCGCCCACGTCTGACCTGACTGCATACTTTGGTTCGATTCCCGGATACTGTCACGATCCCTTGAGCTTACTCAGGTATTAAATCATTCAGGATTAAGGGTGGGAACAAGTCAGTCATAGTCTTACACTTTTTATATTAGTTCTTTTTCCATTTTAACTTATATATTTTATCTATTAACTAACGACAATGTTTCAACTGTGCGGCAAACTAGGATCAGTGGTATTGGTGTCGATAACAAGACAATATTTTGGTCGCCTTGGGATTATCTGATAATCTCCTTAGAATTGGAGAAAATCTCGGAAAAATCCAACCATGTAATCAGCCTGAGATGTATTCGAACACACGAATATCGAACAAATTTATTTATTTTATTTATTTTATTGCTAGTAAGTTTGAAATGAATACAAGTTAATAAATACAATGAAAGATAAACTAGCCCACTCCTGAATGATAAGACTCGTGCTCAGGAGGGGATTCCAATACAAACAAAACTAAAATTAAAATTGAGAGTGAATACAGATTAAATAGTGTTTAATACGTTTAAACCCAAACTATAAATACAATACAATTTTTTTTTTTTTTTTTATTAATTGGGAGAGGATTCGTAGTTGAAATATTATTGGAACAAAATTTGCTTCCCTAATGGTTTTCCCTAATCGTTTGTGGATTTTCTCCTAACATATTCACGTCATCCGCATAGACAAGCAGCTGATGTAACCCGTTCAATTCCAAACCCTCTCTGTTATCCTGGACTTTCCTAATGGCATACTCTAGAGCAAAGTTAAAAAGTAAAGGTGATAGTGCATCTCCTTGCTTTAGCCCACAGTGAATTGGAAACGCATCTGACAGAAACTGACCTATACGAACTCTGCTGTACGTTTCACTGAGACACATTTTAATTAATCGAACTAGTTTCTTGGGAATACCAAATTCAATAAGAATATCATATAAAACTTCTCTCTTAACCCAGTCATAAGCCTTTTTGAAATCTATGAATAACTGATGCACTGTACCCTTATACTCCCATTTTTTCTCCATTATTTCTTTCTCTATCTATCTATCTGTCTGTCTGTCTGTCTGTCTGTCTGTCTGTCTGTCTGTCTATCTATCTATCTATCTATCTATCTATCTATCTATCTATCTATGTATCTATCTATCTATGTATCTATCTATCTGTCTATATCTATCTGTCTATATCTATCTATCTATCTATCTATCTATCTATCTATCTATCTATCTATCTATCTATCTATCTATCTATCTATCTATCTATCTATCTATCTACCTACCTACCTACCTACCTACCTACCTATCTATCTGTCTGTGTGTCTGTCTGTCTGTCTATTTATTTATTCTGGTGGAGTTATGGTCAACAGGCCTTCCACATCACCAGAAAATGCAATACAACTACAAGAAAAATTATACATCAATAGATAATTATCTATTGTAATAACGAATGACAATGAATATGGCATAAAAAACAACTGAACATACAAGTGGAAATTGAAAACAATAAAAATTAGTCTAAATATTAAATGATATAAAAAAGAAAAAAGAAAAAGTAAAACCATATACAACAAATACATATAAAATAATGCATCATATCACAGTTTTATAAAACGTCAAAATACGTCTATAACGCCTCTCTGTATTTAAAAGTTCGCCCATCAATAAATTCCCAACCGTTACATTTCAAACATACGTATATCAGGTTAAATTGATGTAGTTTAACTCAAACCATATTATCCTGAAATATTTTACATTCCTCCAGAGACACCCTGCATAAAGAATTATTATTTTATTTCAAATTCTGAGCACCTCAGCTCCAAGTTATCTGTAGTCTCGTCTTTATGCTCCAACCATTACCTAAATTGCATCAGCTTCTTTTGTTTCTGGCTAAGTGAAGAGAAGGCCTGATGGCCTTAACTTCACCAGAATAAATAAATAAATATTATTATTATATTATTATTATTATTATTATTATTATTATTATTATTATTATTATTATTATATCAGCGGTTTCCCGCTAAACCCAATGTTGTTTTACAATCAGCAGAGAGGGATGAAATATTGAATTCTATACTGCGGGTATATTTGTGTATGATTGTCAACACTGAGTAGTATCTTCGCCATCTGTTCACAGAAGTAATAACTAAAGAAACCAAATTCACACCAACAAATTATTGATCATAACCGATTAGTTAGGGTCAAGTATCTTTGAACTCCAGTGTACCTACATGAAATTCTGTCGCAAATGAGACATTTGTTTATACCAGAGGAAAGAATTTAGAAGCATATACTCAAGAATCGCAAGAAAAGAACTTGTATTCGAGAACTAGAGAGACTATGAAATCATCACTATGCATCAACATGGGGAACTATTAATAATGGAATTCCTCAAGGATCAATATTAGGTCCCCTACTTTTTCTAGTGTTTATAAATGATCTTGCCCCCCCTAATAAAAGATGTACGTCATCCCATATTATTTGCAGATGACACAAGTATAGTAATTACAGCCAATAACTCCAACACATTGCAATCTTCAACAGAGGAAATTCTCTTCAAAATATGTGACTGGTTCTCAGTCAATAAATTGGTATTAAATTCTAACAAAACTAACATAATTTAAATCCTGTGCAAATTCAACCTCGCAAATTTCTAGCGCAATAATTAAAAATAGATCCCTATTAGAAACAACAACAACCAAATTTATTGGCTTAAAAATCGATCATGTGTTAAATTGGAAAAAATCATATTAAAGAAATTACTCCCAAAACTAAATTCAGCTTGTTTTGCTATTAGATCTATGGAAAAGATAGTAAATATCAATACCTTAAAAACAATATACTTTGCATACTTCCACTCGGTAATGAGTTTTGGAATAATATTCTGGGGGAATTCCACAGATAGTAACAATATATTTCTATTACAAAAAAGAGTAATTAGAATAATAGTAGGTGATAAATCAAGGGAATCGTGTAGGACTATTTTCAAAAAACTACAAATAATGCCCATGGCTTGTCAGTATATCTTTTCATTAATAACCTTCCTCGTATGTAATCGTGAAAACTTTGTAACTAATTCAACAGTTCATAGCATAAATACACGTCAAATAATGGCTTTCATACTCCATCGGCAAGTCTATCGTGGTATCAAAAACGAGTGCGTTATATGGCAGTAAAAATTTTTAATAACCACCCTATCGATATAAAAAATGAAACTCAAAACATAAAATTATACTTACTTACTGGCTTTTAAGGAACCCGGAGGTTCATTGCCGCCCTCACATAAGCCTGCCATTGGTCCCTATCCTGAGCAAGGTTAATCCATTCTCTATCATCATATCCCATCTCCCTCAAATTCATTTTAATATTATCTTCCCATCTACGTCTCGGCCTCCCTAAAGGTCTTTTTCCCTCCGGCCTCCCAACTAACACTCTATATTCATTTCTGGATTCGCCCATACATGCTACATGCCCTGTCCATCTCAAACGTCTGGATTTAATGTTCCTAATTATGTCAGGTGAAGAATACAATATTTTCCTAAGCACCTTATTCTCAAACACTCTTAACCTATGTTCCTCTCTCAAAGTGAGAGTCCAAGTTTCACAACCATAAAGAACAACCGGTAATATAACTGTTTTATAAATTCTAACTTTCAGGTTTTTTGACAGCATAGTGGATGATAAAAGCTTTTCAACCGAATAATAACAGGCATTTCCCATATTTATTCTGTGTTTAATTTCCTCCCGAGTATCATTTATATTTGTTACTGTTGCTCCAAGATATTTGAACTTCTCCACCTCTTCAAAAGATAAAACATAAAATTATTTAGGGCCAAATTAAAGAAGTACCTAATTTCTCACGCCTTCTATTCTGTAGGTGAATTTATGACATTCAATAACACTTCATGAAATTGATACTAAATCTATGTGTTGTACTAGTAGACTATACTGTAAATCTCTTCTATATATATTTCATCTAGACTGTGACTATAAATTAAGACTTTATTAGAGTATTAAGTTTTTTGACTTGTTCCATATTCTAGCTGTAAGCAATGCATGAATACAATACAGACGTGGACAAATTATTAACAAAATGGACGATTTTTATGATAATTCTATTTACAAAATTTGACTTTTCAATTTAGACTACAGTTAAAAATTTTGCGTATTTCTATCATTACAGTATATAGAATTATGCAAAATGTCAAATGTAGGCTATTCTAAATTGAAGAGTCAAATTTTGTAAAATATATATAATGAAATCTTCAATTTTGCTAATAATTTGTAAATATGCAAAAATGTCAACTGCAGTCTAAAGTGAAGGGTCAAATTTGGTAAAAATATATAATAAAAAATCTTCAGTTGTGCTAATAAATAATTTGGAAATATCCAAAATGTCACCTGTAGTTCAAATTGAAGAGTCGAATTTTGTAAAAATATACAAAAAAAAAAAATCTTCACTTTTGTTAATAATTTGTAAATATGCAAAAATATCAATTGTAGTCTAAATTGAAGAGTGTAATTTTGCAAAAATATACATACAAATCTTCGATTTTTCTAATAATTTGGAAATACGCAAAGATGTCAACTGTAGTCTGAATTGAAGAATCCTACTTTGTAAAAATATATAATAAAAATCTCCAATTTTGCTAATAATTTGTCCACGTCTGTACAATACAATCATCTGAGGAATGAGATTGATGGTAAACTACGGAATATACATATGCAGAACAAAAAAAAATAGAGTTATTTAATAAAAGAAATCTAAATTAGAACCAATGAAAGTGAATAGAAATTAGTATGCTCTTTAAGAAAAGTAAGAAAACGAATTTGAAGACACAGATGACCGAAGTATGTGTTTACACAATAGCAGAGCAGTTGGCAACCCTGGCGGCTACAGTAGTCCTCCTCCCAGTAGATAATTAATGGAGGATCTGTGAGGCGCGCCTTGTTGCCAAGCTCATGTGAACTGACCGACCTACCAGACGTCATGGAGAGACACTTCTCATCCATATCCTGTTTCATCGCACTTTCTCGACTGCGTGCTATAGGAGTAAGTATCGGACGTCACACTTCAATAACAATTTGCACTTAAAACTGTTTACTTTCCGCTAATATCTGCATCCGCTCTCATCTCGTGTCGATCATTAACCTTCAGCCAACAGCCTTGCCGTGACTCTTGTCAGATGACGGCCTACTAATAATGGGACCGATATTCGATCCCGGGCACATCCTGTGAGGTTCGTGCTGGAAAATTCAAATATAGAATAGGTATTCTTCGTGATATACAGGGCTTTCATTTCAAAACCTTCCCAGTCTAAATACTAATTACTTGAATTCAATTCAATTTAAACAAAAAAAAAAACACGTCAATTTAGATATTGAGGGGGAAGTCTGAAACCAGGCTTCATTACATTTTAGATTTCACCCCCCATACTCCAGCCGCCCTCACTTTGGAATTTCAAAAGGCACCCCTATATGTTTATAGTTAAACTAGTGGCTTGTGCAGCAAATGCTGCAAACTAAGTTCATTAGACGTTCAAATAAATATTTTTCAGATTTATTTTCAATGAAGAATACCAGACATTCTGAAAGTTATTTGCTTCCATAATAATGAAAGATACTCTCTCTCGAGCCAATACTGAAGAGAACCACGCATATAAATATCTACACCACACCGCCATTAAATATATGAAAAAGACCTAACCCCACTTGATTAATAACTATAAAAATATTTGATTTTTAATAATATTATTATCTTACTTAAGTTTTATGGCTTTCAGTAACATATAGGCCTACTTTACATACTATATAGCCGCAACTTAGTAAAATATAGAAATAAAAATCTAATTTAAGTTATCTCTACATCTACTTATATAACCCAAAAACGTTCCACTTTCACATCATCAATATAGCATTAATATGTATAATTAATGAAAAATAGTCACATCATGGCATTAACTGCAATAATATTTCATTTCTAATGGTAATAATGTCATCAAACTACCTCAAGTTTTGTAATTTTTAATATCCAATACACAGCTGTACCCAGAAAATTACACACCACAAAATCGAACCTGTAAATTATTTTTAGTAAGTTAAGTTTTTAATAACCAATTTAATTTGAGCTATAAATATGTCAGCATTCTTGGAGATCATGGCCTTCGTGTAATATTGTTTACTGTAGTGTGTGTTTTGTTTTATTATGAAAAGCAATTAGCTAGTTCTCAAAATTGACGACAGATGGATTTTGGAAAATAGGAAAATTATGTTGAAAAGTTGACATTTCACTGAAAACTACTATTTTTTCTGAAAAACTTTGAATTCCAAGCTTCAAAATGAGGGGTCATTTATTAAAATCCGTTATATATATGAAAGTGCATTCAATTGTTTATAGACCTCATTCATTTGTTTTCGCATCTTTTGTTTTCTATCGTCGCCTGGCAACCTGTATTTTTGTTATTATCAGTTGATTGTAGCATGAAAACACAGCTTATTTTGTGTAATTTCCTAAATTTAATCAATAAGTATGATTCATGTTCTCTCTTGAAGGATGTACAGCATTTTAAAATAATTTAATACACAAACACAACTATTACATGAAATGTTGAATAAGTTTTTGTAGCTTTGTAGCTTTATTCTCTTCAGCTCTAAACAACAATAACAACAATCCAGGTTGCTGGTTACTTGGAAAATAGAACTAATAGATTGTACTTGAAATCTCGCTGTAAACAACTGACATATTTCAACATTTATATCACTTTTACATAAAGATTTTTTAAGTAAAAATGTAACATAAGAAATACCCTGACTACAAGAATATTAATAGCTATTTTTAAGTGAAATTGTGCATGCATCTACAGATATTTTATTATAGCTCTACCTCTGTGCAACGTCACAGCTTGTAGTGAAGGGGAAGAGAGATAGCAAGCGGTTTTATGGTTTTTTAATTCTGTGACGCCCACAACCAATTATAAATTGGGTCAGGTATATTTCCTTTGTCACTATGAAAAAATAATGCCCATCATAAGCAATACTAAAACGAAAGTTTATCTTCTTCTTTTAGTGTACGGTAAATTATTTAATTCTGTATGTATTTATTGCGCTATTATTAAAGAGACTATCATTATATCACTGTCGGACATTTTTTTATTGGCCTGAACTGAAATGGTCGTTTCGGCGTAAATATGTCAATGATGGAAGACTGAAATTGCGATAGAAAGCTATATGTTAAAGAATGCATACGTTTCATTTGGCACAAATGCACGTAAAATTAGCTAATATGGAAATTTGTAAGAAGAAAGTTTATGTCATTGTTATTAATATCTGTAGTGTTTGATCTGAACATGAAAACTCTAAAATAGCCATTTCCTGCTATCTCCACTTACCGGTAGACTACTTAGAAAATATTGAATAGCATGAGCATATGTAGGCCTATATAATTAAACAGTACCCTAATCTATGTTATTTTCATTCACATATTTATGTAAACTGGAATTACGATTTTTAAAGGAAAAGTGAATATAAAATGCTTTTATCTCAAACAGCTTCTTGGAGTTATCAAGTCCTGACCAAACACCACAGATATGGTACCAAGATTTTATTTCATAATTTCCGTCCTTCCACTTTCCAGAGGGGCATTATTTCATTTGTATTATATTTGAAATGTCACTTCCGTCCTAAACAATTCACTCTCATGCAATAAATTTGGTACACACAGAAACTTGTAAAACTTCTATAGTTTCGAAAAGTTTTAGGGAATACTTTAACAAAAACTAATCGAACTACTGTATTACACAATAAAATTTAAAAGAAATGCAAACGAATAATGACGAGAGACTATTTAGTTGTGAGGTACATATTCTTAAATATGGGAAATGCCTGTTATTATTCGGTTGAGAAGCTTTTATCATCCAGTCTGCTGTCAAAAAATATGAAAGTTAGAATTTATAAAACAGTTATATTACCGGTTCTGTATGGTTGTGAAACTTGGACTCTCCCTTTGAAAGAGGAACAGAGATTAAGGGTATTTGAGAATATTTTTTTCTATTTTATTGGGTTATTTTACGACGCTGTATCAACATTTCAGGTTATTTAGCGTCTGAATGAAATGAAGGTGATAATGCCGGTGAAATGAGTCCGGGGTCCAGCACCGAAAGTTACGCAGCATTTGCTCGTATTGGGTTGAGGGAAAACCCCGGAAAAAACCTCAACCAGGTAACTTGCCCCGACCGGGATTCGAATCCGGGCCACCTGGTTTCGCGGCTAGACGCGCTAACCCTTACTCCACAGGTGTAGACTATTTGAGAATAAGATATTTAGGAAAATATTTGGGTCTAAGGGGGATGAAGTTACAGAAGAATGGAGAAAGTTACACAACGCAGACCTACACGCATTGTATTCTTCACCTGACA
This sequence comes from Periplaneta americana, assembly GCF_040183065.1. Lineage (NCBI taxonomy): Eukaryota > Metazoa > Arthropoda > Insecta > Blattodea > Blattidae > Periplaneta > Periplaneta americana. Next base: position 180,777,568 of record NC_091123.1, read on the forward strand.
TAATTAGGAACATTAAATCCAGGCGTTTGAGATGGGCAGGGCATGTAGCACGTATGGACGAATCCAGAAATGCATACAGAGTGTTAGTTGGGAGGCCGGAGGGAAAAAGACCTTTATGGAGGCCGAGACGTAGGTGGGAAGATAATATTAAAATAGATTTGAGGGAGGTGGGATATGATGGTAGAGACTGGATTAATCTTGCTCAGGATAGGGACCAATGGTGGGCTTATGTGAGGGCGGCAATGAACCTCTGGATTCCTTAAAATCCATAAATAAGTACATTAAAATTTCACACACATGAGCACGCACGCACATACATACACACCCACACACACATACATATATACATACTAATAACTAATCCATATTTACATGCGTATACACGCGTGCACGCATGGACGTAAGTACACTATACATTATATTTATGTATATCATTACATTACGTTCAGGTATTGTATTTCATTCTCATAAATTATTGTTAATTGTGGTTTTGAAAGATCGGTAACTAACAAACTGGCAACAGGACTATCGAAGTCGTTCTAAGGCAAAAAACACGGAAGAGAAATGAACATGCAATATTTCATCTCACAAATATAAACTTACAACATTAACTATGCCCACTAAGACGATAAATTGCAAGCTGTATAACGTCACTTGTGGACGTTCTAGAGTGTAAAGAATCCTTCATGGATAACAAACTTATCGCCAGGAAGCGTACTTCAATATCGGTTGCAATTGTGGTTGTAATAATATACTTTTCTTTACTTTTGATATGTATTATATACTTAAGTTCAATTTTAACATATTAATTGCTATTCATGAAGAAATTCGAATATATCTTCCATTACGAGATGGCTAGAGCTAAAGCCAAACAAATCAGTCTAGACCTCGGAATTTTAGGCACTTAAAAACTAACTTTTAGGCACCTAAAATAGGACCTGAATTTATCAAAATAAGCTCTAAAACATAGCTTTAGGCACCAAAAAATACCATTTCAAGTACATAAAAATAATATTTTATGCAGCTAATTTAATTCTAATTTCTAATTTATTCACAATTTACATTTGAAATTATACTTATGAATTGATACCCGAAATGAGCATATGCTCGTGCTCGGGTACAGTCCAGTAGTGTACGTAAATTTTACAGAGATCAATAATTATGTTGATGATAGGAATAATAGTAATAATAATAATAATAATAATAATAATAATAATAATAATAATAATAAATCAAAAATATTTACAATAATAAAATAAATACTAAGACAGATAAAATAAAATATAAAACCACCTGGCGAGAGTTAACACAATTTAAATAAGCATATAATAGCCAGGAAAAAAATGACGAACTCGAAAATCAACAGTAAAGTTCGTTGTAACGCTGACGACAGCAACCGCCGTTTTGACATTGTGTTATGCATTATTGGTAGTAGGGGGAAAATTTAATTTCTATCCACATAAACTACATTAACTATAAAAATGCAATTAAGTATTAAGCATTATAGTATAAAGTGACTAAAACAATAAATAATATTCTGATTAGAAACTTTATATTTGTTAAGTCTTAAATTATGAATACCGGTACGTAATTTTTAATGAATTCATCTGCGTCATTGCTCTAAGGCTGCTAATACATAAGTGCCCATATTACAATTAAATTAATTAATTTATCAATGAATTTACAAATAACACATTATTCATAATTGGTATTGCAATACATAACATTTTTCTCTAATTTTCTATTGTGAAACTTTGCCTTTTCTTAGACAGAACCATTTTATAAGCAAAAAAAAAAAAATATATATATATATATATATATATATATATATATATATATATTTCAATGATACCGAAGCAATGGATGCATATCTAAATCTAGCAATATTTGCCACGCTGATTTCTTTAGGAGAACTACATCCTCCTGATTCATCACATTCTCTTCAAGTGCTCAACAAAACCAGAAACCTTCCAGGAATTTCTTCATTCCTGAACCAAATTATTACAGGATATTTGAACCAAATCTACCCCATAACATTCAAAACTTTCTCTTTCACTTAAAAATATATACGTAACAAATAGAAATAGGCAATTATAGGCTCTAAAACCTCAAAAATAGGTATCAATGAGTAAAACAGGCATTTTTGAACACCACAGAACCGCTTTCAAACGTTCATATTTTATATAAAATGTGAAGATATTTAACTAGTTTTAGTTTATACCTACCGAAAAAATAGATATTTAACCTAAAATGCGAGGTCTACAAATCACACTGTTATTGTTTTTAATTATGAAGTACAAAAACCGAAGCATCATACTGAAACAAAGGTCAAATTTTGGGATTTGTCATGGATATACGCGTTCCCTGTATTCTTGAAATGACCAACTAATTTTTCGACTATATCGTATGTTTGCTTTGTACAGAGAATTCTCTTAAGCTACTGGAAGCATTCTGCTCAAATTCAGTATCTATGAATCAACTTATTAGAAAATGAATCACATGGAATGAGGAGATCGTCTTAAAAAGTGTATTCTTCATTCTAAAAAAATTGAACATGTAACATTTTTCCTATATTCTTTGAACGCAGAATTCAAATCAACAACATTAACGAAAAAAAAAAGTCTTCATCCATCTCAATAATATGTTAGAAAGAAATTGTTGGTTAGGGGAGATTGGATATTTTCACTTCACAAAAAAAATATTAAGATGGAAAAAAACTCATTTTGAAACGATGCTCCTCAAATACAATATTTGCAAAAGAAATTATTAAGTCTTTATTTAAAAAAGTAACACAAGTGGCTACTTATAACAATCATTTCTAATGATTTTCTTCACAAATTATTACACAAGTTTGTATGATAAATAAAATTATGCAGTATGTCTAAAATACGTTTGCATAACAGAAATTAGTTACATATTGTGCGCTTAACATAAAGTTACGATAAAATAGTATGGTTTAAATAAATCTATATTAATTATTTATTTATTTATTTATTTATTTATTTATTTATTTATTTATTTATTTATTTATTATTCATTCATTTATTTATTTACTTATTTATTTATTTATTTATTTATTCATTTAAATTTAAATATACAGAATACAGAATATAATTACAAGAGAAATAGAAATAAAATAATACAATCAGCGCTCGTGTTCGTTGGCAGTTCAGATATAATATTAATAGGCCTATAAGAAAATATACAAAATAAAATAAAGTAAGATAGGAACTAAAAATAATATTATAGCTACAGTGAAATTATATAATATAATATATTAATATAAGAGGAATATAGAATTACTTTGAAGAATTAACATAATGGTGCACATTTCTGAAATGTAGAACAGCCATTATAGCATAAAACAGTTTTCATTCCTCTGTGTCTATTTGAGGTGTCAGCTCATATTTTTTTTTCTAAACCAACATTACACAATTACATAGTGCGGGATTCCCTATACTTGTGGTTAGCCCGGCGTATTACAACTAAGACAACATAGGACACTCACAAGGCAAAGGACACGCTTCCAATCCTGTGGAATTGAGATTAATAATTTCTTCACTGACCATGCCTGGAGTCGTACCCGGGCACCCGGGTGTGAAAGCGCAGCGGAAGTGCTGAAACTTATTATATCATATTAAGACTTTAAAAATAACCGTACTTTAAATTGACAAGGCCAACGGAACGTAATGTTAATTACTCTCGTGTCCATATTTTAAGTACGAAAATACCTAGAGTTCAATTTCCATGTCTTAGTACTTCACTATGTTTTGTAAATCAGAAACTATTTTAATGAATTCCTGTATTCTTGTTCCTGAGTTGTTTGTATGAAACATTCTAAAAGAATTTCTAATAAAACGAGAGTAACGGTTTAAACCACTTTCCCACTCTGTGATTATCGGCGTAACAGTATCCTTAATGATCCAGCAAAAATTCTGATTATGCTATCCTTTGAAATAAAAATACAGGCATGCCACCTGAAGTAAATTGCATTTGAAGTTTATTTTATCCCTCTTCGCTATTTTGGCACAAAAAGTTGCAATGATATTGCGGTTAAAATCGTTAACCAAGTTACAGTAGGTATGTTTCTTTTATATAAGAAGAGTTTGAAAATTATGCCAGGCCACCAATTTTCTTATCTGTGATGAAACGTAAGTACGTATTTATCGCTATTGAAGTAGTTAACAAACGTTCTAAGTTCCTCAATTTTATATACTATATAATTTTGTATAGACACAGAAACAAAATTTGGGCCACGTGGAGTTCTCCCAAAGTTCCAGTTATAACATGCTGCGCGTGTCCAGTCCTTCAAGGCGGTGGTACACGGGATCGCTTTGGCAGCTATTGAAAATCATTTTAATTCGATTGTTGTCGTAACCGGTAGGGCATGTTAAAAGATGCGAAGAAAAGTAGTCTATTCCTAATAGTAGATGAACATTTGTAAATCTTGAGTGAAATATAACGATGGTAAACAAAATGGGTAATTGTGAATTACAGGAAAGCCACATTTTACCTTTTTCAAAATGGCTGAAATAAACTATAAAATGAAAGTATTCATTAGTACAAACAGATGTGATCACTTGGAGAGCTGTGGGCCCACCCAATCCGCCCTAAATAGGTACTTTACTTATATACGAAAATCGTCGTCTGTGACTGAAGAATGCGGACATATTTCGTTAATTCCATAGTGGGTTTCAGTGTCGCCAACATAGTAACAATACTACACACCTAATAAAACCTAACCTAACCTTCCACCTGTAGCAACATTCTTCACGTTTAGTATGTATTGGCAACCCAGCTACTCGTGTCGGGGAGCAATCTAGTGGAAGTAGATCGTACTGCCAGAAAGAAGAACAGTCTGCAATATTAGTTCAGTGGCCAGTAATATACTATATCTTGGCGTGCCCAAGCTTCACAATTAATACAAAATGTAACCTGCATAATAGAGAATATTTGGGCGAGGAGATCGACATGCCGCGAGGAGGACAGGGTTTGTATCTCGTCGTCATAGTTCAAGCTGTTACGTTGTGTGACTGTCATGCAGAAGAGTAAGGGTTCCGGTCACATTGGCAGCAGAAAATTTTTTACATTAATTTTTGTTAAGATATCTTGGAGTGTTGTATCAGTGAAGAAGTGTGTTGTGTCAGTGCAGTGTGTTGTATCAATGAAGAAGTGTGTTGTGTCAGTGAAGTGTGTTGTATCAGTGAAGAATTGTGTTGTGTCAGTGAAGTGTGTTGTATCAGTGAAGAAGTGTGTTGTGTCAGTGCAGTGTGTTGTATCAGTGAAGAAGTGTGTTGTGTCAGTGAAGAATTGTGTTGTCAGTGAAGTGTGTTGTATCAGTGAAGAATTGTGTTGTATCAGTGAAAAAGTGTGTTGTGTCAGTGAAGTGTGTTGTATCAGTGAAGAAGTGTGTTGTATCAGTGAAGAAGTGTGTATTATGAGTGAAGAAGTGTGTTGTGTCAGTGAAGTGTGTTGTATCAGTGAAGAATTGTGTTGTCAGTGAAGTGTGTTGTATCAGTGAAGAAGAGTGTTGTGTCAGTGAAGTGTGTTGTATCAGTGAAGAAGTGTGTTGTCAGTGAAGTGTGCTGTATCAGTGAAGAATTGTGTTGTGTCAGTGAAGTGTGTTGTATCAGTGAAGAAGTGTGTTGTGTCAGTGAAGTGTGTTGTATTAGTGAAGTGTTTGTGTCAGTGAAGCTTTATAGTTTATAGGGATAGATCAAAGTATTTGAACACTAAAATGTTTTTGAAGTGTTAGTGAAATCAGGATAATACCAATGAACTGTGTCGTAGTTCCAATGCAGTGAGTGAGTTGACAGCGAAATGAATGTAGTGCTGAAAGGTACTTGTGCATGTATGAACATATCATACTCGTGGGTTTTAGTTCGAATTTAACGTTAAGATATAAATTAGATTTATCCTTCGAAGAGGTTGAAAAATTCAAATATCTTGGAGCAACAGTAACAAATATAAATGACACTCGGGAAGAAATTAAACGCAGAATAAATATGGGAAATGCCTGTTATTATTCGGTTGAGAAACTTTTGTCATCTAGTCTACTGTCAAAATATCTCAAAGCCAGAATTTATAAAACAGTTATATTACCGGTTGTTCTGTATGGTTGTGAAACTTGGACTCTCACTTTGAGAGAGGAACAGAGATTAAGAGTGTTTGAGAATAAGGTTCTTAGAAAAATATTTGGGACTGAGAAAGATGAAGTTGCAGGAGAATGGAGAAAGTTACACAACGCAGAACTGCAGATATTGTTTTCTTCACCTGACATAAATAGGAACATTAAGTCCAGACGTGTGAGATGGGCAGGGCATGTAGCACGTATGGGCGAATCCAGAAATGCATATAGTGTGTTAGTTGGGAGAAGAGTATCATTTAATAGTGTTACTGATTATTCCATAATGATTTCTAATGATAAGTAGTTGCTTTGTAATCAAGTAATTACTCTGATTCGGTTTTTTATATACTCGACTCGTTTACAACACTAATTCCACAGAAATGTAAGAAAATTTTAGTTTGTGTATAACTTATGGTTTGAATACATAATATTTCTAACGATTCAATTGCATAACTCACTACCACTGTAATGATTAAATACATAAAAATGCCTGGAGACTTCAATGCTTGAATAAAACACAAACCCAAAGTTAATCAGTGACTGAATAATTTATTATGTAGATCTACAATAATGAGAAAATATATTATTAATAATTTTACAATTTCTACGAATTTGAAGGTTTTTAAGCAATTTTCGTACGAACGGATTCACTTTAACAGTACAATATTGTTTCATCGTAATTTGCGGATTCGAGAACATATTTTTAAACAGCTTTTACAATAAATAAGATGTATGGATTCAGTTCATTATATAGCACATTCTTTATTACACAATTTGGTTTAATTTAGAATTTGCTAAAATAGGCTAAATCCACAGATCCTAATCTCTATTCCTATGTTACTCTATCAGTCTATCGCGAGGCAAGAGCTTTAGATTCTAATGCTGGAAAAACGAAACGCTTAATAAAATGTTTATATTTCTATGTTCATTCATAATGTTGCACTTCCTTTAACCTACATTACTCTATGACGTTAAGAAGTACTGTTACTAATACTTCACTATCATGTTATTTGCTTTGGCGGCGCATTTTCGTTCCCAAACAAGTCAGGGAAGTTATCGGTTAATATATCCTGGAGTTTTAGAATTCAAACTCTGGCCCTAAATGCTTACGTCAGGACGCTACGGAAGGTATAACCTAGTTCGGTAAATAATAATAATAATAATAATAATAATAATAATAATAATAATAATAATAGAGCATGAAACTGTAAATGGGGATTGCTACTAAATTGAAATGGTCTGTCCAGCTACTTTTAACCACATAAACGCACTAACACTGCGAAACTAGAGCTCTACAAAATAATAGTGCTACATATGACAGGATATATTATTTGATCGATAATAATACAGAACTAGTATATACAATTATAGAACATAATGGGAAACATGACACACTTTAACTGTAAATACTCTATAGGGTAATTCCGGGTTAGATGGCCATAGTTTTTAAAATCACTTAGAACAGGGTAACCGATTGGGAAAGAAATACGAAACAAATCAAATACGTTCCTTCTAGGTTATATTTCTCCACTACAGTGCCTCAGGGCGCATAGAATTCACTGATGTAATAAAAAAATACGTTTGAAATATAATAGGCCACTGGCCATCTCACCCAACATATATGGGTGAGACGGCCATAGGATATAGGGATAGATGGCCACCATTATTTTTAAGTAAATTCATAACAATTTTTTGTAAAACAATTAGGTTATATGCACTGGACACATAAATATAGTGTCTAAGTGCATAATTATGATTGTTTGAAAATTTTCAACAACTTTATTTTTTGTTTTTTTCCTCTTTTAGTGAATTTTCCTTAAAACAACACAGAAATAAATTGAAACGCTTATGAACACATTATAATAATAATCCGAGGCACGACAGCCCATGAAGGACCGTGATCAACCAGCCGGCTGCTGGCCTCACGTCCACATGTCGAAGCACAACATCCAACCAAATGGCGGTATCGTGTGATTAGCCCGATGATCCCCCCAGCCAATACAGCAGGCTTTCTTAACCGGATTTCGCTACCTACCGTAGTTTCCGAAGTGCATCACGATGCTGGGTGGGCACCGGTCCCATACACTGGCTCAAATTTCATGAGATAATTTCTTTCCCCATGAGGACTCGAACCAGCGCGAATTCCGTAACGCGAGTCCTAGGCAGGATGTCTTAGGCCACGACGCGGTACCTTATGAACATGTTAATGAAACAAATCCTGAAAGGTCAAAGTAACAGTATCTTTTCCAGTTGGTTTCCGGGATAGGAAGTGTTGTCTCAGAAGCAAACATTCTGATGGGAGCAGATAAAAAAGTTATTTTTTTTCTTCCGCCATATTAATAATGTCAAAAGAAGTGCTTATACAAATTTTGGCCACTCGACCGTAATTACCAGGCCATCCAGAAAGTGATTTTCCCTGGGGCCGTTTACAGAAAAAAACACAATTACATGGAAATATTTATTGAAACAGATACAGCAATTGTTGCGCTAATTGTCAACGTATCTCCCACTGGAATTGAGACATTTTTCATCCATGGGATCAATTTTTGTACCATTGTGTCGTAGAAGTCAGCTTCCTTGGATCGAAACCAGCGTTGGACAGCCGCCTGCACCTCTCTACCGATCCCATGACATGACAGATGTCTCATTCCGGTGTGGAATGTGTTGAAAAAAATAGCTCAACAATTGCTGTGTCTGTGCCAATAAATTTTTTGAATTAAATTGTGTTTTCTTTCTGTTAACGACCCCTGGCGAACTATTTTTTACGGCCCTCGTAATTGTGGTCAAGTGGCCAAAATTTGTATAAGCACTTCTTTTGACGTTATTAACATGGTGAAAAAATATAACTTTTTTATCTGCTCCCATCAGAATGCTTGCTTGTCAGCCAGTCAGAGAATATTGACAAGTTCTTCAGCAAAAATGTAAGCGAGACTATAGACATCGGTCCCTGTAAGGGAAAATTCATGTTCCTGCATATTTAATATGGCGAACAAAACTACATCCATTGTCATTGCCTATGTGTCACTTGGTCCCATTGCACCCTTTGTAGAATTGTCTGTTTTAACTCTACTTTCCAGGGCTTTTATTGGAATATGAAATGTAATGAAGGCTTGACGTACAGAAGTGCCAGATTTAATGACTTCAAAAGCACGGTGTAAGTCATCTTCATTCCGAAGACGCGGTTGCTGCCGGGCTTTGCTTTATATTTTATCGGAATCTAGAAATAACGATACTTTTAACATAATAATATTCCTCAATTGTAGGCCATCTATCCCGGAAAAATGCTGGCCATCTCTCCTTTTTTACGGGAGAGATGGCCATACCGCGTAATAAAAACTGGCAACAGTGAAGAGAAGAAATACAGTTACGATAGAATGTTTAAAGATGCCTTACCTCTTTAATAATGTTTCCAGCAAATTTCCTCACAAAATGCAGTATTTCTCTATTGTTATTTCAGAAGGTGAAAAATTATTGCTTGCTCACAGACCAACGAACGGCTACAAAACGCGGAAATAATAACCTTTCGTTTTCGCAGGTGCAACAATCACTTCGTTTAATTAACATCTGGCGGCAAACCGATTTTCATTCGAAACAGATGATTAGAATAAAAATAAGAGCGGTTGGTCGTCTCACCCGCATGGCTATCTCCCCCGGAATTACCCTATATAACATCTACAGGGATATCATTTTATTTTTACTTCAATTTTTATTGTACCTGAGTTTTTGAATGTACTTCACTCTCACCCCTTCTACTAATGAAGTACTACCGTCCTCCACACAGATCCAAGACCGCATATACAGTCATAGTAGCCTTACGGTCATAGTAAACAGTACGCTCCAAAAATATGTTCGCGTTTTCCAGTGACGAAAGAGCTTTCAATATTGAATCATTTTCGTACAGGTACTGTCGTCCATTTGCCTACGTCGTATCCTGGTTTCCCCCACCAGCTTTTATTCGCCAGCTAGTGGCTGGGCTGTCTTAGCTTTTTTCTGAGATCATTAATTTCTGTTAGAAATTGGACGTCTACGTAATATCATACAACTGTTTAAAATAACTTAAATAGAAGGGCTTCGTTAAGTAATTAACTGTCACGTGATTTCCCTCCTTTCTACGACCCTACGATATAACCACTTGGACGAACAGTACCCGTATAAGGTACTCTTTTATAGAGTAGGTACAAAATTATTTCAACATAAGTTACTAGTACGAAAAACGAAACTGGTAATTTGGATTAGGTACAATAATCTATAGTGCGATAATATGCACATAGAACTGAAGCCTGTATCGAAATGAACGGCCACCATTAAAAAAAAATGTGTTTAAATATCCGTATTATGATTATTTTTCAATTTAACTTCATTATCTATAGTGTACGCTGATGTGCTGTAGACAGTATAATATACACTGCATAATGAATACGTCCACATGGACAGCTCAGTTCGTGAGTAAAAACACTCATTGTTAATACTGTACTGTATTTTGATTAAACAAAAACCTAATGAAAATGATCAAACTCAAAAGCGCAATATTTCCTAGTTTACGTAAATGGATGAACTACTTTTCTTCCCTCCTACACCTAGTGAAGTGATTTGTTTGTATATTACGCCAGTATCATCGAACTCCAGTCGTAACAAACGGCGTTGATCCAGGGGTATAGGCAAGTTAATATTAAAAATGTTAGTAAAAATAAAATGATGTCCCTGTACAATTAATTCATTTAACGAAATCAACTCCGTTACGGTAAACAGAAACATATATTCTGAGATTATGAAATTCATATCTTTTATTATAACTCCCAGTAAAAATTTGTTTAAACTAAGAAAATATTCTTCCTACGTCACATGACATTACAAGGACAAAATAAGAACAAAAATCAATAGACTATACAAATTAGAAATATTTAGATTTTACACAATATATAGAAATAATTCATTTATCAAAACCTATCCCGTTGCAGTGAACGAAAACATATACTCTGAGGTTATGAAATGCAAATCTTTCACGAACATCACATAAAATTTGTTTAAAATAAGATAATGTTGTTTCTACGTTATACGATGTTGCAGGGACATATTTACAATACAGTACATTACATCATTGTTATTTAATGACCCTATGAGTACCTGCTTGCAATTCTACCTTCCTTATACATCACGTAATAGATATACCAGAAGAAACTACTCGATCCGCTGTACGTTTGGGAACAGAAATGCGCTGCCTTCTTATCAGAAAAGATTTATTATATCATAAAGAAATTTTCTTTTCTGTAAATTACACTTTTATAATGACATTTATAATTTAACATATAATTCCAAGTACGGGTACTCGACTTTGCGATATTGACCTAAGCATTCCCATCTATAAGAGACGCGCCGAAGCTGTAGTTATTATTGCTATCGTTACGATATGTTGTCTCTTCAAAAATGTAGTTTCGAGAAAAAGGTAGGTTTGTGAAAAGTGATACAATATTAGCATATGGAGCAGTTCTATACAAAAATCGCTCCTGGATTTCAAATATGACGTAGAGGCAAAAAAAAACCTCTTATTATCAACTTTCTATGTGCCCAAGGTATATTCTCATATAAAAACCAGAAAATTGATTTTTCAATGGCTTGTTACTGAAGGTACAGGGATTTGATCTCCGGGACATTCTACGTGCAAAGGAATCGTGAGAGAGTTTTTATTCGAATATCTCTAATTCTCCGTCGTACAAAATTTTGTCCAATATTATTTTGAGAAGAATAACTCCATATGTAGATGAAATTATTCGGGATCATCAGTGTGGTTTTAGGCGTAATAGATCAACTACTGACCAAATATTTTGTATTCAACAGATAAAGGAGAAAAAATAGGAATATAAGGGTGCAGTGCACCAGTCATTCATAGATTTAAAGAAGGCATATGACTTGGTTAAGAGAGAAGTTTTATATGATATTCTTATTGAATTTGGTATTCCCAAGAAACTAGTTCGATTAATTAAAATGTGTCTCAGTGAAACGTACAGCAGAGTCCGTACAGGTCAGTTTCTGTCAGATGCGTTTCCAATTCACTGTGGGGTAAAGCAAGGAGATGCACTATCACCTTTACTTTTTAACTTTGCTCTAGAGTATGCCATTATGAAAGTCCAGGATAACAGAGAGGGTTTGGAATTGAACGGGTTACATCAGCTGCTTGTCTATGCGGATGACAAGAATATGTTAGGAGAAAATCCAGAAACCATTAGGGAAAGACGGGAATTTTACTGGAAGCAAATAAAGAGATAGGTTTGGAAGTAAATCCCGAAAAGACAAAGTATATGATTATGTATCGTGACGAGAATATTGTACGAAATGGAAATATAAAAATTGGAAATTTATCCTTTGAAGATGTGGAAAAATTCAAATACGTGAGAGCAAGAGTAACAAATATAAATGATACTCGGGAGGAAATTAAATACAGAATAAATATGGGAAATGCCAGGTATTATTTGGTTCAGAAGCTTTTATCATCCAGTCTGCTGTCAAAAAATCTGAAAGTTAGAATTTATAAAACAGTTATACTACCGGTTGTTCTTTATGGTTGTGAAACTTGGACTCTCACTTTGACAGAGGAACATAGGTTAAGGGTGTTTGAGAATAAGGTCTTAGGAAAATATTTGGGGCTAAGAGGGATGAAGTTACAGGAGAATGGAGAAAGTTACACAACACAGAACTGCACGCTTTGTATTCTTCACCTGACATAATTAGGAACATTAAATCCAGACGTTTGAGATGGGCAGGGCATGTAGTACGTATGGGCGAATCCAGAAATGCATATAGAGTGTTAGTTGGGAGGCCGGAGGGAAAAAGACCTTTAGGGAGGCCGAGACGTAGATGGGAAGATAATATTAAAATGGATTTGAGGGAGGTGGGATATGATGATAGAGAATAGATTAATCTTGCTCAGGACAGGGACCGATGGCGGGCTTATGTGAGGGGGGGCAATGAACCTCTGGGTTCCTTAAAAGCCAGTAAGTATATCTCTAATTCTCATCCCATTTTCATTCGACTATTGCTCCATTGACATGTCATGTAGTCGGTACTTTAGTTTGCATAAGACGTAATGACAATTGGAACACATTGGCATGTACAACCCTGTTATAGCCGGCAAGGAGGGAGGCAGATCCTCCATTCTCCGGATCCGCATTCCGTTCGCATCCATCTCGCTCCCCCAGAGCCTTCCACGCGGAATCGGTAAATCGCTGACACCTTCCTCGATCACGATCATCAATTATGATGAGCATTCCTATTATATTATACAGGCAGTACAATGTCCTCTTCATTTTAATTTTAAAATATCAAAACAATAAATTTAGTTTTTGCTTTCCTTGTACGTATATTGTTCATAACATTTACGACATTTTTAAGGTTCAACGAAAATCCATCGTGAATTGCATTCTCTTGCATAGGATTTTTCAGAAAGAAAGTCACTAAGCGCCAAATGCGATAATATAAGCAGTTTAATCCTTACTTACTTACTGGCTTTTAAGAAACCCGGAGGTTCATTGCCGCCCTCACATAAGCCCGCCATTGGTCCCTATCTTGAGCAAGATTAATCTAGTCTCTATCATCATATCCCACCTCCCTCAAATCCATTTTAATATTATCTTTCCATCTACGTCTCGGCCTCCCTAAAGGTCTTTTTCCCTCTGGCCTCCCAACTAACACTCTATATGCATTTCTGGATTTGCCCGTACGTGCTACATGCCCTGCCCATCTCAGACGTCTGGATTTAATGCTCCTAATTATGTCAGGTGAAGAATACAAAGCGTGCAGTTCTGTGTTGTGTAACTTTCTCTATTCCCCTGTAACTTCATCCCTCTTAGCCCCAAATATGTTCACTTATATTCCTCTCTCAATGTGAGAATTCAAGTTTCACAACCATAAAGAACAACCGAAACATATAAAATACAGGATGCATACAATAAACAAAATTTTAAAAAATCTGAAGATAGAAAGAAGGATGAGTTTATGGAATAGGAAGGGGTATATGGAATACTCATGGCAAAACCATTAAAAATAACATTATTCATAAATATATAGAAATGATTCACATTCTGTGCACTCTTCATGGGCACACAACTCAATGAATACCGATTACCCACAATTCTCCTCTGGTATCTCCATAAAATTTACTCTTACAAAATATGCAGTCAGCATTGCTATCTTGTGGTTTGAAACGCGGACTTTCAAAATATTCGTCACTCGGTTCTTTCAGTTTACTTGACGATGGTTTGAATTTATTGCTATATTGTGATTCGGAACGCGAGCTTTCAAAATATTCGTCACTCGGTCCTTTCAGTTACTTGACGATGGTTTGAATTTATTGCTATCTTGTGATTCGGAACGCGGACTTTCAAAATATTCGTCACTCGGTTCTTTCAGTTTACTTGACGATGGTTTGAATTTATTGCTATATTGTGATTCGGAACGCGAGCTTTCAAAATATTCGTCACTCGGTTCTTTCAGTTACTTGACGATGGTTTGAATTTATTGCTATCTTGTGGTTTGGAACGCGGACTTTCAAAATATTCGTCACTCGGTTCTTTCAGTTTACTTCACGATGGTTTGAATTTATTGCTATCTTGTGATTCGGAACGCGGACTTTCAAAATATTCGTCACTCGGTTCTTTCAGTTTACTTCACGATGGTTTGAATTTATTGCTATCTTGTGATTCGGAACGCGGACTTTCAAAATATTCGTCACTCGGTTCTTTCAGTTTACTTCACGATGGTTTGAATTTATTGCTATCTTGTGATTCGGAACGCGGACTTTCAAAATATTCGTCACTCGGTTCTTTCAGTTTACTTCACGATGGTTTGAATTTATTGCTATCTTTGGTTTGGAACGCGGACTTTCAAAATATTCGTCACTCGGTTCTTTCAGTTTACTTCACGATGGTTTGAATTTGTTGTCGAGGGCTCCATAGCTTTCTGCTACCTGATATTCCATAACTACCGCCTCAACTAGTAACAATTTACGATAAACGCCACCCTGAATCTCATTCACAAAAAGGCTGTTTAAATACATTATTTGAAAGCACATTTCAAGCTCTTCAAGACAACCTATGAATATTTAGACAATTCATAAGAATATTTGTTTTATAATAATTTATACAGTACATAACTGAAAAATTTCTTTTAGCCACAAAAGGGATTTTCTTCTATTATTATTATTATTATTATTATTATTATTATTATTATTATTATTATTATTATTATTATTATTATTAATGATTTATTTAACCTGGCAGAGTTAAGACCATACGGCCTTCTCTAACACTCAACCAGGAGTAAAACTGCGTAACAAAAAACACTACAAATTTACAAGTGCACTACAATTTTACACACAAAACTGAATAAGATAATAATAATAATAAAATGTAAACAACAAGTAGAAATCAGACATGATATATAACTTACAGAAAGAAAGAAAAAAACATAATAAAATGTGAACAGCAGGTCAAAATAAATGAGACATGCAAAGTATAAAGTATAAAAAGTAAGACAATTAATAATAATAATAATAATAATAATAATAATAATAATAATAATAATAATAATAATAATAGTAATAATAAAATAGTGCAGTACAAAGCATACAATGAATACAATATTTTTAAGTACACACAGTAAGGAAAATTATGATTATATATAGCTCAACTTATCACATTATAGATATACCATTATCGAAAAATATGAAAACAAAAATATAAAATAAGTTAAATATCACTACAACATAAAAAAATGTGAATACGTGGAAACATGCAATACAACACTTGTCATAATAGTAAGTTAGTTTGGCAACTCGTCATAAGATAATTTTCTAACTTGGATTTGAAAGATTTCAATGTTCGGCAGCCCTTGACTTCAGGCGGCAGAGAGTTCCAGTGACGAGAGGTAGCAACAGTGAAAGATGAGGAATACAGAGATGATGTGTGAAGTAGAATTTCTAGCGTGTTATCGCGTTGTGATCGAGTATTAAAATTATGATAGCGAGAGAGAGTATGAAAACGAGCGAATAAGTCCATTGTTTCTAGAGCGTACCTGCCACGTTATGACGCTAATCAAAAACATAAGGAAGAAGTTACGATAGTATCAAGGAGATGAAAGAACCACATAGTGATGATTTCTGTTATACCATAACCCTCTACTATTCCATATCCCCCTCATTTTCTCTACTCTATTACTGTCATTGAAAGTTATCTTGAACCTTCTGAGCGGGGACAGAGGGGCAGAGGGAAGGAAGCGCGTAACGCGGGTGGAGCCAACTGAGTTGTTTGCGCATGCTCCGCAACATAATCTCTTGTCAAGAAACATAGAGCTATTTCCTCCACTGCGTACCAGTAGTGTTAACATGGAGCAGCAACCACAGGGTAGTAATTATGGTGAAATCACACCACCGCGGAGAAAAAGTAACGCTGTTATCCACAGCGGAGAAAGAGAAATTATCGCAAATATAATTAAGTGTTGCGAGGAGGACAAATTAAACAAATATTTACTGGAACCTCTTGATAAGGAATATGAGAGAGCGGCAAAAGTATTAGTTCCGTGAAGAGAATTAAGAATAATATTGCATTACAACCGAATGAACCTCACACTACTCCGGGAAAGAATAGGTATGTAATGTTTAGAAATTATTGCTATAATAGTTATGTACAATAGTGTGTGTATTGAGAGCGACATAATGAATTACTGTTGCACGTTATTATTTTCTTATAGTTCTACTAAACATATTATTTCATTCCAGAATTAGACTTGTGTAAAGCTGAAGTAGACGACTTCGATCAACATGTCATTCGGGATACAATCGATGAATTCTGTCTCGTTCAGAAAGTAGTAGGCCTACCTACGATTAAGAAGATAATTCCGAACGGATGATGCCATTGGCGAAATAATTAATTTTGGAACAAGCGATGATGGTAGCAATGATAGGGATATGGATTGTGTATAATTGTAAATTAATGTAAATTCAAATAATAAGCCTGTAAAATATTGTTATAAGAATATGTACATATCAGCTGTAGGTGTAAGTCATGCAGGCCTATATAATGTATAGAAGTAGCTGTAGTAACTCCGCCATTGCCGGTCCCCAGCCCGGATGAGAGAGGAGTGTACACACGATTATATTTAAATACTTACTCATTACAGGTTAATTAAAGCTTGCTACGAAACTATGTTCTCCTCTCAAAACCGGAGTGTCGATAGAAGATGATGTCTGTATTGAACCAAGTTCTTTTATAGTAGAGAGCCGTAAGGTAAAAGAACCAACGTTTTCTGAAAAGAGTCACGTTACCCGAGGGAGGGGCATCCTTGCCGTGCCGTTACGTTGATGAGTACATGCCGTACTGAGCAGTTCCAAAGACAGACTTAGGGGATGTAAGGTTCAAGATAACTTGCAATGACAATACTATGACGAACGTAGCAAGACATAGACTGAGATATCACATTTACTGTAAGCTGAAGATCACATGCACATTAATGCACAGCTGATGATAAGAAAAGATTTCTAACACTTTTGAACCAAATACTGTATACAGTAGCCTATATGATGAAATAAAGGGTTAAGAGTGAAATTACTACATTTGTTAAGAGTGGAAAATAATGAACACACATCTAAAATTTGCCTAGTTAAATAGAGATGTAATACAAAAACAAAAATATGTACTTGATATTAAGGCTGTGTTTATAAATTCTACACTATCTACCAAAAAGTAATTGGGCACCCAGGATTTTATGTGCTAGGCCCCATGTTTCGGCGGCTACCATGCAGTGGTATGCAGACAATAATGTTCACCGGTTGGACTGGCCTGCACGGAGTCCTGATCTCAATCCCATTGACCACCTTTGGGACGAATTGGACCGGCGATTGAGGTCTCGGGAGATGCGGGCAACTTCCGTTGTCCAATTGAGAGCAATATTGCAAGAGGAATGGCGACGCATTCCAGTGGATATCCTACACAAACTAGTGGAGAGCATGCCTGACAGGGTGGCTGCTGTTATAGCAACAAGAGGTGGTACCACAAGGTTCTAAAGGGGCAGAAACAGTGCCCAATTACTTTTTGGTAAATAGTGTAATTAAGAAACAATATCTTGGATATTTTTGTAGGCAAATGGAGGTCATGATGAATGTTTCCAGTCAATCAGAAAGAGAACATCCAATGTCTTTCCTCTCATGTCATCTATACGAGGATTTTATTTATTTTATTTTATTAGGTTATTTTACGACGTTTTATCAACATCTCAGGTTATTTGGCGTCTGAATGAGATAAAGGTGACAATGCCGGTGAAATGAGTCCGGGGTCCAGCACCGAAAGTTACCCAGCATTTGCTCATCTTGGGTTGAGAGAAAACCCCGGAAAAAACTCAACCAGGCAACTTGCCGCGACCGGGAATCGAACCCGGGCCACCTGGTTTCACGGCCAGAGGCGCTAGCCGCTACTCCACAGATGTGGACTCTATTCTAGAAACGTATAACTTTTTTTCTCCACTCGTGATTTGCGAAAGGAAGAGTTCTGCCAGTCGTTCGGTGACGATTCAAAGGAATAATTGAATCGCTCCATACAGAAAGAGATTTAGTCCATTAGACCTAGTTTTGAGAACACTAAAAAAAACATTCTGTAAATGCCTACTCTATTCCTTTCTGCATAGAACTCAGAGCCTGACTCTTCAGTTTCTACCTTTCTGCACAGGCCGATGGAGCCACCCATAAAGATATGATTTCCATCTATATCTCGTTTTTAAAAATTTGTGACTGAAGCCCTTTCTGTATGGACCGATTCAATTGGAATCACAGACAAGAAGAATCGTGATCGAATCGTTGGAATCGACTTCTGAAAAAGAATCGTGTTGCCCAAATCTAGTAAATACATATTTTTTTGTTTGTCCGTCTCTGTCACACGCGTGTACACACACACACACACACACACACACACACACACACACACGCATACATAACAGGGTACACAAGTACCACCGTACGTATCATTTTGGACGTAATTTTAATTAAGAAAATTGACAGTGTTCAAAAATGAATTCATTTCATGGGAATATTTCTTTTGTTTTTCACCGATTTTCTCAATAGAAAGTTACACTCTCCTTCTTCCAGATATCGCGATCCAAACATTTATCTCTCATGTTTCTGTTCTACATGCTGTCCCAATTCCATTCTTCAAAATAGGCCGTGAGTTTCCTCGAATCCTTTCCAAACCAGATACAGCGACATCTAGTGAAGGACGTCTTTCTTTACTTGAATAGGATAGTGTAGGCCTATCCATAACTTACCATCTCAATTTATTGTACCTCTATTTCTTGCAAGATATTTTTCATTCTTACAATAATTATTCTCGTTGTGATAATATTTTTCACTTTATCGAGATGTTAGCTTCTTATTCCTGCGTTGAACTCACTCATTAATAACTGAAATATTACTCTTCACCAATGTTAAGGAGGTTACCATATTATTCCAAAGACACGTTTTCGCGCCTGTCAGACATGAAATCGAGCATTGAA